>NC_091150.1:56561293-56668793 GCF_040958095.1 Procambarus clarkii | reverse complement strand
GGATTGGGGCAGTGAGGCGGAGAGCCACGGCAATTCGGAGGGCCTGCGGTGTGAGACGGGTGCCGGTTGCTGACATTGGGGTTGCTAATAGGAAATCACCTGCATGGGGAGCTGCTACAGCTCTAAGTCGGGCAGTGTCATGTGGTGTTGTCGCAGCTTCTAGCAAAGTCGCAGCTTCTTGGTCGGCAATGGGGCGTTCCCAGCTGGATTGCTTATGGGCTTCAGAAGGCGGTGGTTCGGGTGCTGGTCCTGCGAGAGAGACCCATTTGGTTGTGCAGTCTGTGAAGCTGGGATCATGTACCCCTGCCTGTTGAACTAGGTGCTCAGGTAGGATTTCCTTCACCAAGTTGTCAGACCCCACTGAAGAGGACAGGAACGCTGGTACAGCAATTTGTGTTGCTGTGCGCACGCCAAGGCCCCCGAGTCTGACAGGAAGGGAGGCCTGTTTCCACTGTGAGTCGCTGAGGGAAAGATTGAGGGCTTTTTCTAGTGTTGATTTCAGCAAGCTGTCATACTCTTCTAATTTAATATTGTTGAAAGATGGCGAACATCTTAGAAAGTAGGTCAGCCTGAGGAGGGACAAGCATCTGGTGATGAGGTAAAGTGCATCATGAGCATCGATGTCTTCAATCCTCTCGTTCATCCTCTTCAGGTCAGTGATCTTCTTACCGAGGACCCCGTCGATGGCATTCCTTCCAAGAGGAGCACCTAGGAGTGTGCTGTCCTCAGGGTTGGTTGTATGAATGTCAGGCAAAACAACCTTTATTTGCTCTATTATGTGCTGGTTGGTGGAGGTTATTTCGCACTTGGAAGGGTTCAGGGTGAGGCCTAGACTTGCTCCTTGCTCCTGGATTATTCTTATGTCGTCCATGAGTGAGGCTGGGGAGCCGGCTAGAGTACCATCATCCAAAAACCAAATGTTGAGCTCACTGGACAGGTTATCGGTGACTTCCTTGATAACTAGGCAGAAAAGAAAAGGAGTAAGGGGGTCACCCTGTTGGACACCTTCTTGTGATTCAATTTCATGTTCCCCAAAAAGCAGAGTTAGATTCTTGCTGTAGCATGAGTTTACAAACGGGTAGAGGGAAGGAAAAAGGCGATGAACCGCACTGAGTACTGCATCCCTTCTAACCAGATTGAAAGCATTTTTGAAGTCCAGCTTTTTCAGGGCTT
Source organism: Procambarus clarkii (assembly GCF_040958095.1). Classification (NCBI taxonomy): domain Eukaryota; kingdom Metazoa; phylum Arthropoda; class Malacostraca; order Decapoda; family Cambaridae; genus Procambarus; species Procambarus clarkii. The sequence goes on along the minus strand of NC_091150.1, from coordinate 56,667,620 downwards.
TTTCATTCGTAATGTTGGCAATGTAGGCTCTAGCTGCATGAGCCGCTGCCTCACACCCTTGGGGAATGCCAAACCCAAGCTGTTTTGGCTTCAGCATGTCGGCTGCTGCCTAACTGCTCTAGCAGCAGCCTTAGCGACGAGACGTCGGAGTGAATTGCCCACAGCTATCGGTCTGATTCCTCCATCTTTTTTCCTCAAGGCACAGAGGGTAGCGCCAAAAAAGAGAGGCCTTATGGTCTCTGGTATGTTGCCAGCTAGACATGTGTATATATATATATATATATATATATATATATATATATATATATATATATATATATATATATATATATATATATATATATATATATATATATATATATATATATATATATATATATATGTCGTACCTAGTAGCCAGAACTCACTTCTCAGCCTACTATGCAAGGCCCAATTTGCCTAATAAGCCAACTTTTCCTGAATTAATATATTTTCTATAATTTTTTTCTTATGAAATGATAAAGCTACCCTTTTCACTATGTATGAGATCAATTTTTTTTATTGGAGTTAAAATTAACGTAGATATATGACCGAACCTAACCAACCCTACCTAACCTAACCTAACCTATCTTTATAGGTAAGGTTAGGTTAGTTAGCCAAAAAAAGCTAGGTTAGGTTAGGTAGGTTAGGTACACGAAAAAACATTAATTCATGAAAACTTGGCTTATTAGGCAAATTTGGCCTTGCATAGTAGGCTGAGAAGTGAGTTCTGGCTACTAGGTACGACATATATATATATATATATATATATATATATATATATATATATATATATATATATATATATATATATATATATATATATATATATATATATATGTCGTACCTAGTAGCCAGAACGCACTTCTCAGCCTACTATGCAAGGCCCGATTTGCCTAATAAGCCAAGTTTTCCTGAATTTAAATATTTTCTCTAATTTTTTTCTTATGAAATGATAAAGCTACCCATTTCATTGTGTATGAGGTCAATTTTTTTTTATTGGAATTAAAGTTAGCGTAGATATATGACCGAACCTAACCAACCCTACCTAACCTAACCTAACCTATCTTTATAGGTTAGGTTAGGTTAGGTAGCCAAAAAAGTTAGGTTAGGTTAGGTTAGGTAGGTTAGGTAGTCGAAAAAACATTAATTCATAAAAACTTGGCTTATTAGGCAAATCGGGCCATGCATAGTAGGCTGAGAAGTGCGTTCTGGCTACTAGGTACGACATATATATATATATATATATATATATATATATATATATATATATATATATATATATATATATATATATATATATATATATATATATATATATATATATGTCGTACCTAGTAGCCAGAACGCACTTCTCAGCCTACTATGCAAGGCCCAATTTGCCTAATATGCCAAGTTTTCATGAATTAATTGTTTTTCGACTACCTAACCTACCTAACCTAACCTAACCTAACTTTTTCGGCTACCTAACCAAACCTAACCTATAAAGATAGGTTAGGTTAGGTTAGGTAGGGTTGGTTAGGTTCGGTCATATATCTACGTTAATTTTAACTCCAATAAAAAAATTGACCTCATACATAATGAAATGGGTAGCTTTATCATTTCATAAGAAAAAAATTGGAAAAAATATATTAATTCAGGAAAACTTGGCTTATTAGGCAAATCGGGCCTTGAATAGTAGGCCAAAAAGTGAGTTCTGGCTACTAGGTACGACATATATATATATATATATATATATATATATATATATATATATATATATATATATATATATATATATATATATGCGAACAAGCCTGAATGGTCCCCAGGACATATGCAACTGAAAACTCAGTTGCATATCAACACCAGATGCGTTGCTTCTGGGAGTATGGGTTCGAGTCACTTCTGGGGTGTGAGTTTTCAGTTGCATATGTCCTGGGGACCATTCAGGCTTGTTCGCATTTGTGTTCCTCACGTGTTGCCCCAAAGAATGAGGTGATTTGGTAAAATGCTATGCCCAAGATAACTATCCGAGTGCCGGCGGTGGGGTGGTTCAAATAGCCTCGGCTATCACCTCATTATGTCCGGTCGTGATGGTCAAGTGGATTAAGGCGTCTTGTACATACCAGATGCGTTGCTTCTGGGAGTATGGGTTCGAGTCACTTCTGGGGTGTGAGTTTTCAGTTGCATATGTCCTGGGGACCATTCAGGCTTGTTCGCATTTGTGTTCCTCACGTGTTGCCCCAAAGAATGAGGTGATTTGGTAAAATGCTATGCCCAAGATAACTATCCGAGTGCCGGCGGTGGGGTGGTTCAAATAGCCTCGGCTATCACCTCATTATGTCCGGTCGTGATGGTCAAGTGGATTAAGGCGTCTTGTACATACCAGATGCGTTGCTTCTGGGAGTATGGGTTCGAGTCACTTCTGGGGTGTGAGTTTTCAGTGATATATATATATATATATATATATATATATATATATATATATATATATATATATATATATATATATATATATATATATATATATATATATATATGTCGTACCTAGTAGCCAGAATGCACTTCTCGGCCAACTATGCAAGGCCCGATTTGCCTAATAAGCCAAGTTTTCCTGAATTAATATATTTTCTCTAATTTTTTTCTTATGAAATGATAAAGCTACCCATTTCATTATGTATGAGGTCAATTTTTTTTATTAGAGTTAATATTAACGTAGATATATGACCGAACCTAACCAACCCTACCTAACCTAACCTAACCTATCTTTATAGGTTAGGTTAGGTTAGGTAGCCGAAAAAGTTAGGTTAGGTTAGGTTAGGTAGGTTAGGTAGTCGAAAAACAATTAATTCATGAAAACTTGGCTTATTAGGCAAATCGGGCCTTGCATAGTAGGCCGAGAAGTGCGTTCTGGCTACTAGGTACGACATATATATATATATATATATATATATATATATATATATATATATATATATATATATATATATATATATATATGACAATGTCAGACCACGGAGGAAAAATGAAACAGGAAATTTCCTTAAGTACTTTCGTATATTAAATACATCTTCAGAAGGTCCTTCGACCTTCGACCTTCTGAAGATGTATTTAATATACGAAAGTACTTAAGGAAATTTCCTGTTTCATTTTTCCTCCGTGGTCTGACATTGTCACATTCTTAATCACGTGTTTATTTTCGTGATATACACACATATATATATATATATATATATATAATATATATATATATATATATATATATATATATATATATATATATATATATATATATATATATATATATATATATATATATTAGTATATTTGGTAGCAGTCTTTCCTGTAGACATATATTATTAAATATGACCGAAAAAGTAAGATTTATAATTCTAACACGAATTTTCTCAATATTTCTTAGGTTTCTTTTCACTGTTGATGGTAATTGAAAAATCAATTCTCCAAAATTCATTTTTATTTCTAGTCTAAGACTATATATATATATATATATATATATATATATATATATATATATATATATATATATATATATATATATATATATATATATATATATATATATATATATATATATATATATATATATATATATATATATTAGTATATTTTGGTAGCAGTCTTTCCTGTAGACATATATTATTAAATATGACCGAAAAAGTAAGATTAATAATTCTAACACGAATTTTCTCAATCTTTCGTACATTACGCTTCACTGTTGGAGGTAAATCAAAAATCACTTCTCCAAAATTCATTTTTATTTCTAGTCTGACGCGACACGGGCGCGTTTCGTAAAACTTATTACATTTTCAAAGACTTCACAAATACACAACTGATTAGAACTTACGTATCTCTGATTTTATATCTACATTTGAGTGAGGTGGGAGGGGTGATGTGGCATTAACACAAGACAGAACAAGAGGGGATATTAATAGGGTATTAAAAGTATCAACACAAGACAAAACAGAAACAATGGGTATTGAATAGAAGTGTTTGTAGAAAGCCTATTGGTCCATATTTCTTGATGCTTCTATATTGGAGCGGAGTCTTGAGGTGGGTAGAATATAGTTGTGCAATAATTGGCTGTTGATTGCTGGTGTTGACTTCTTGATGTGTAGTGCCTCGCAAACGTCAAGCCGCCTGCTATCGCTGTATCTATCGATGATTTCTGTGTTGTTTACTAGGATTTCTCTGGCGATGGTTTGGTTATGGGAAGAGATTATATGTTCCTTAATGGAGCCCTGTTGCTTATGCATCGTTAAACGCCTAGAAAGAGATGTTGTTGTCTTGCCTATATACTGGGTTTTTTGGAGCTTACAGTCCCCAAGTGGGCATTTGAAGGCATAGACGACGTTAGTCTCTTTTAAAGCGTTCTGTTTTGTGTCTGGAGAGTTTCTCATGAGTAGGCTGGTGTTGTAATCCACAAGTTAGTAGGAATTATTAGCTAGAGGATCATTACTACAACACTTAACGAATGATGATTGAAAGTACATGTAAGTAGACAGACTATGGATCACATATCTAAGAAAGGTCAATGGATTAAGACCGAAGCTGTTTAGCCAAATTAATAATTCCTGGAAAGAGGAATTATTCTTCGTCAGGCTTCTAGGAACAAGATTACCGCTCTAGGGATAAGGTTAATCGGATTATACCTTCCTTGAGAGGCGTGGTGAAATGTTTGAGGCCATGGCTGACTAGAGTCAGTCTGGTTGTGGAAGTTGAACTAGCAAGTCCTCTGAGGTCTCCGTTTGTGGCAGCAGCGAAGTGTAGCAGACAGCTATGCGAGAGCCTGTTGTGATCTTAGTGACCAAGTTAAGTCTGCAGTATGTGAGTATTGAATGTAAGACTAACCGGGTGTGGAGCGTTGTAGTAATCATTCCGTATTAGGGACTTAGGCGGAAGTTACGAGTGTGGGTGGTGATCGCGGAGGTCAAGTGGTCTATGGGTATTGGAAGTGTATTGACCTAATAGAGTATGTTAATTAATATAGTATTATTTGTCAGAGTCTATTCTTTGTAATTAAATGACAAAACCCGACGGCCTTTAAATACCTTCCGTATGTTCATTCATTGTGTTCCAGTACAAACCTAGTGGTACGCCTCAAGGGTCTGGTGTGTGTAGGAGTACACGGTGGTAGTAACGGTTGCTGAGGCAAGGTGTTATGTGTTGTGTAATCGCTGTGTTCGGAATGAACCGGGGTTCAGCGTCACGACATATTTGGTGGCAGCGCAAACAGGTTTTGGAACACTGTGCGAGATGAAGAAAGTGTGGTTCTGGTTTAGTTGGTGAAGGAATGTTCGGGGAATGGTAGACGTCGGGTTGTGGTGAGAATGGGGGTTACTAGACGGAGGAAAGAAGGGTCAGGTGAGACCAGGGCAGAGGAGTTAGTTAATTAAAGGGACTAGGCCATTGTGGGGCACATGTGGGGTTTATTTCTTTCTTTCCAGATTCCCACAACGAGAGACGGCTAAGAGGCAAGTCTGGACCACTGAAGCATCGGGATCCAAAACAAGTGCAGTGTTCGTAGTGCGGATTATACAGTGTTCGTAGTGTGGATTATACAGTGTTCGCAGTGCGGATTATACAGCGTGGCGAGGTAAACTAGCGCGGGTGAATGTGGGCCAGCGTAGGCCATGTGCGGCGATGTGCGGGCCAAGCGATGGGTGGGCCAAGTGAGCCGCACCTTGGAGCTTGTTTTATATCGTTGGTAAGGCGGAAATAGTGAGAAACCGTTGCTAAGGTGAAATCAAGCGTGAAAACTACGTAATATGACGTAAATTAACTTTCACGTAAAGTGTAAACCTAATATTTTAAAGATAATTAAATATTACCTAAAGATTCTAGCGATTTCAGGCGTTACATCGATACAGAAAATAGGCGAAGTGAATTGTGAACTCCTAGGCATAGCGAGCGACGCGTAATTTGACGTCTGTGGTTCGATGTCTCGTGTACCGTGGAGAGGGCCATGGAGATTTTTTTGTGGGTGCAGGTAGCATTATGGAGAATGTTACCTTGGGACACGGGGAGCGTGTCCCATCGGTGGGGGTGTGTGGCGCCGGGAGTAGTGCATGGTTGTGTATTGGTGTTTGGACGCCAAGTGTAGTGCATGGTTGTGTATTGGCGTTTGTACGCCGGGGTGTGTAGTGTAATGCACGTGTAGTGGCGTATTAGACGCCAGCGTAATGACTAGTTTACTGTAGTGTAATGTGCATGTTTTGACTGTTGATATTATGGATGTAGTATAGTGCATGACATTGTTGGCATTGTAGCGCCAAGGTGTAGCATGTGTAGCATAACTGGTTGTTGTAACACCGGGTGTATTGTAGACATTAGCGTTGAAGTATGTTAACGCAGGTGGTAGAGTGTGGCGGGTGGCCACTACACAAGAAATTATGCCTGACGAGTGTTGGTCAGGTAATTAACGGATTACGAGAGAAAAGGGAGTGTGTGTGGCGTCTGGTTACTTATTGGTGGTGACGTCTCCTGGTGTTTTGATGCGCTCTGGCGCAAGGCATATGCCTGTGGTGGTAATGGTGTTGGGGGACGCCGTGTGTTGTGTTGAGGGCGTTGGGGACGCCGTGTGTTGTGTTGAGGGCATTGGGGACGCCGTGTGTTGTGTTGAGGGCGTTGGGGACGCCGTGTGTTGTGTTGAGGGCGTTGGGGACGCCGTGTGTTGTGTTGAGGGCGTTGGGGACGCCGTGTGTTGTGTTGAGGGCGTTGGGGACGCCGTGTGTTGTGTTGAGGGCGTTGGGGACGCCGGGTGTTGTGTTGAGGGCGTTTGGACGCCGGGTGTTGTGTTGAGGGCGTTTGGACGCCGGGTGTTGTGTTGAGGGCGTTGGGGACGCCGTGTGTTGTGTTGAGGGCGTTGGGGACGCCGTGTGTTGTGTTGAGGGCGTGGGGGACGCCGGGTGTTGTGTTGAGGGCGTAGGGGACGCCGTGTGTTGTGTTGAGGGCGTGAGGGACGCCGGGTGTTGTGTTGAGGGCGTTGGGGACGCCATTGGGTGGTTTAGTGTAGTGGCGTTTGGACGCCTGGTATGGAGTGTGGTGTTGTGGAGTATATGGTGGCGCAGGGGCGCCATGTAGTGGTCGGTAAGGTGAGTATTGGCGTAGCAAGGTCGGTGCGTTAGGACGCAGGAAGTGGTTGTAGGGATGTGTGGCGTTATATTGAGATCATCAGTGGTTGGGATGACCAGAGGTGATGGTGTGTTGGAGTGGGTAAGTCTTATGGATAAGATGAAATGTGGATAATTGCAGGAGTTGGTGGCTGCAGTAGGCGAGTCAAGTCGATATCTCTAGCAAGACTCATAAAAGACTAATAAAAATTCATTATTTTCATTAAAATTTTCATTAATTAAGTCGGAGTGGGTAAGTCTTATGGATAAGATTATAAGGTAGAATTTCAAATTTCAGGTGTTGGTGGTTGCAGTGGACGAGCCAAGTAGATATACTAATTTCTCATTAATTAAGTTGTTACAGGAATCTCGCTAGAAGCGAGCCAGTGGCAGTATGATGCTTTAGTGACATTAGTTGTGGAATTATTTTAATGAGGTATTTATTGTGATAATGTATGTGTATGTATATACTGTATATTACCTCATCGGCACCATTACTGAGTGTTAGGCTTGAGAAGGTCCCCCGGGATCATGTCACAGAGCTTCAGGTAGAGTAGAAGGGAAGCTATGACGCTACACTCAGTTATTCTAGAAAAAAAGGGGGGTGGAAGTGAAGCCAACGTGACGTTATAGGCGAAATTCGCCCCCTGACATCAAAGCAGGGATAAGGGCCAGCTGCAATGGTTTTGCAGCTGCGCTCAGGCTATATACAGGGAGAGAGTAAGGAGCCGAGGGGGTTATGTAATAATGGGATCGAGCCAGGGGGCTCCGAGGGAATATTTTGCAGGTACAGCGGTCGGGAAGGTGTGAATACAGGTGGACACACTCTGGGCGGATGGGCCTAGACCAGAGAGCTGTGAGGTATCTATAGCGTTCTGGGATTGGTGTCCTGGAACGAGACGTCAGCACAGACCCAAGGGAACATGACCCTGGGGTAGGAATCTCCGTTGCTCTGGAGGCCAGGATCACGTTACCTCAGAGCAACGATGGGACATTGACAACATTCACCAGGCTGGACAGCCTGGGTTTTGTCTGGGTCATGGAGGATCTATGACCTAGCAACCATGGGACACGAAGACAAGAGAAGTGATGCTGCCAATTATGGAGGAGGCCAGTGAATCATTGTGTGATCATTGTAAGCCCTTATGTTAACAGTACAGGGCAAGATGTTAAATTATTAACTTGTTACTAAGGATGAAGAACCTTAGATATATATGTGTTGTGTATATATTAATAACAAGTGTCATTGCTGTTTAAGTGCCAGCATTCTGGTCCATGTAATTTTATGGTTATGTTTGTATGTAATTATATGTCAGCAGTTTAGGTATATGTGCATTGTTGGAGATGGGAACAATTATTACAGACTATTTTACCTGTGCTATGATGTGAATATAATGTATATGTTGGAGAAGTGTTGTGAGTCATGTCGGGGAAAATTTTAATTTATTTCATTGTGTGTATGATGAACTTATTGGATGATTTTTTAGTTGTACACATATGGTGGGTGCATCCTTGCACTAATGGAACCATTGCAATGATGCATATGGGGACATATGCGTGTTTAAGGAGGGGAGTGGTGTTGTAATCCACAAGTTAGTAGGAATTATTAGCTAGAGGATCATTACTACAACACTTAACGAATGATGATTGAAAGTACATGTAAGTAGACAGACTATGGATCACATATCTAAGAAAGGTCAATGGATTAAGACCGAAGCTGTTTAGCCAAATTAATAATTCCTGGAAAGAGGAATTATTCTTCGTCAGGCTTCTAGGAACAAGATTACCGCTCTAGGGATAAGGTTAATCGGATTATACCTTCCTTGAGAGGCGTGGTGAAATGTTTGAGGCCATGGCTGACTAGAGTCAGTCTGGTTGTGGAAGTTGAACTAGCAAGTCCTCTGAGGTCTCCGTTTGTGGCAGCAGCGAAGTGTAGCAGACAGCTATGCGAGAACCTGATGTGATCTTAGTGACCAAGTTAAGTCTGCAGTATGTGAGTATTGAATGTAAGACTAACCGGGTGTGGAGCGTTGTAGTAATCATTCCGTATTAGGGACTTAGGCGGAAGTTACGAGTGTGGGTGGTGATCGCGGAGGTCAAGTGGTCTATGGGTATTGGAAGTGTATTGACCTAATAGAGTATGTTAATTAATATAGTATTATTTGTCAGAGTCTATTCTTTGTAATTAAATGACAAAACCCGACGGCCTTTAAATACCTTCCGTATGTTCATTCATTGTGTTCCAGTACAAACCTAGTGGTACGCCTCAAGGGTCTGGTGTGTGTAGGAGTACACGGTGGTAGTAACGGTTGCTGAGGCAAGGTGTTATGTGTTGTGTAATCGCTGTGTTCGGAATGAACCGGGGTTCAGCGTCACGACACTGGCCGTTTTTCTGGTTTTATAGTAAATCGTCAGTTGTATCCTCTGATTTTTGTCTGTAGGGATAACGTTTCTATTAACAATATCTTTCAGGACCCTTTCCTCCGTTTTATGAGCTGTGGAAAAGAAGTTCCTGTAAAATAGTCTAATAGGGGGTATAGGTGTTGTGTTAGTTGTCTCTTCAGAGGTTGCATGGCTTTTCACTTTCCTTCTTATGATGTCTTCGATGAAACCATTGGAGAAGCCGTTATTGACTAGGACCTGCCTTACCCTACAGAGTTCTTCGTCGACTTGCTTCCATTCTGAGCTGTGGCTGAGAGCACGGTCGACGTATGCGTTAACAACACTCCTCTTGTACCTGTCAGGGCAGTCGCTGTTGGCATTTAGGCACATTCCTATGTTTGTTTCCTTAGTGTAGACTGCAGTGTGGAAACCTCCGCCCTTTTCCATGACTGTTACATCTAGAAAAGGCAGCTTCCCATCCTTTTCCGTCTCGTAAGTGAAACGCAGCACGGAACTCTGCTCAAATGCCTCCTTCAGCTCCTGCAGATGTCTGACATCAGGTACCTGTGTAAAAATGTCGTCAACATACCTGCAGTATATGGCCGGTTCAAGTTCATGTCGACTAAGACTTTTTGCTCGATGGTACCCATGTAGAAGTTTGCAAACAGGACACCTAGGGGAGAACCCATGGCGACCCCATCTACTTGCTTATACATGTGCCCATCCGGGCTCAAGAAGGGTGCCTCTTTAGTACAAGCTTGGAGTAGTTTCCTCAGAATACTTTCTGGCATGTCAAGAGGAGTACAGGCTGGATCACGATACACTCTGTCGGCTATCATTCCGATTGTCTCGTCCACAGGTACGTTGGTAAACAGCGATTCTACGTCCAACGAGGCTCTTATCCCTGTGGCCCGTGTGCCCCGCAGTAAGTCCACAAATTCCTTTGGAGACTTCAGGCTGAAGGCGCAAGGAACATAAGGAGTCAGCAGGCCGTTGAGTCGCTTCGCCAGTCTGTACGTGGGTGTGGGTATCTGGCTAATGATTGGCCGAAGTGGGTTTCAAGGCTTGTGCGTCTTGACATTTCCATACGCATATCCAGGTTTATATTCCCCAATGATCTTTGGCAGGTGGAGTCCGGATTTCTTGGCGTTCACAGTTTCGATCAGTTTGTTGACCTTTGCTTTTAATTCGGCTGTAGTGTCCTTCGTTACCCTTTGGAACTTAGTTTGGTCAGAGAGTATGATGTTCATTTTCGCCAGATATTCGTCTTTTTTAAGAATGACATATATTGGCGACTTGTCACCTCTCCTGACAACTATCTCCTTGTTCTCACGAAGGCTTTTAGCTGCCGCTTTAAGCTCGGGGGACAGTATGGTGCTTCTGTAGTTGCCTCGATTCTTTCCTCCTTCTGCAATAAGTTCTGCTTGTAAGGTATCTTTGGTAGTGACCGGCTTCTCCAATGGTTTCATCGAAGACATCATAAGAAGGAAAGTGAAAAGCCATGCAACCTCTGAAGAGACAACTAACACAACACCTATACCCCCTATTAGACTATTTTACAGGAACTTCTTTTCCACAGCTCATAAAACGGAGGAAAGGGTCCTGAAAGATATTGTTAATAGAAACGTTATCCCTACAGACAAAAATCAGAGGATACAACTGACGATTTACTATAAAACCAGAAAAACGGCCAGCCTACTCATGAGAAACTCTCCAGACACAAAACAGAACGCTTTAAAAGAGACTAACGTCGTCTATGCCTTCAAATGCCCACTTGGGGACTGTAAGCTCCAAAAAACCCAGTATATAGGCAAGACAACAACATCTCTTTCTAGGCGTTTAACGATGCATAAGCAACAGGGCTCCATTAAGGAACATATAATCTCTTCCCATAACCAAACCATCGCCAGAGAAATCCTAGTAAACAACACAGAAATCATCGATAGATACAGCGATAGCAGGCGGCTTGACGTTTGCGAGGCACTACACATCAAGAAGTCAACACCAGCAATCAACAGCCAATTATTGCAACTATATTCTACTCACCTCAAGACTCCGCTCCAATATAGAAGCATCAAGAAATATGGACCAATAGGCTTTCTACAAACACTTCTATTCAATACCCATTGTTTCTGTTCTGTCTTGTGTTGATACTTTTAATACCCTATTAATATCCCCTCTTGTTCTGTCTTGTGTTAATGCCACATCACCCCTCCCACCTCACTCAAATGTAGATATAAAATCAGAGATACGTAAGTTCTAATCAGTTGTGTATTTGTGAAGTCTTTGAAAATGTAATAAGTTTTACGAAACGCGCCCGTGTCGCGTCAGACTAGAAATAAAAATGAATTTTGGAGAAGTGATTTTTGATTTACCTCCAACAGTGAAGCGTAATGTACGAAAGATTGAGAAAATTCGTGTTAGAATTATTAATCTTACTTTTTCGGTCATATTTAATATATATATATATATATATATATATATATATATATATATATATATATATATATATATATATATATATATATATATATATATATATATATATATATATATATATATACCTAAAAGGGATACCACCTCTGGTGCAAGTGTAGGGACCCATAGCCTCGGAGTAGAAAATAATGAGTACTCAGAGAAGACCTTGTGGATCCTCACTGAACACTTTGATATTTTCTTCCCCTACCACCCCTATTCTTTTAGTGTGTGTGTATATATATATTTAACTTTATTTTAAAATTTCATTACACAAAATGGGTTACAACATTGGTTACATGCAGGGTACAAAACTACTTGTCACAAGTTGTACAGCTCCTCCAGCTCCTCAGAAGGCGGGCAGGAACCATGGATGCAGTGAGCATTTCCTCTCTGGATCGCCACACTAAGGCGCTGAAAGAGAAAACTGGCGGCTCTAGACTCTCTAGATATATGTAGTTTAATACGTTGTGAAAGTCTGCTAACCAATAATTTATATGGTTGACTACATATATAAACAATAAACCCCCCATCATGTTTAAGGCAAGCGATTTGTGAGAATTTTAAGAAATACAGCCCGCTTTTAACCATCATACAATTTGCAATCGAAATATATAAGTTAACATAAATGTAAATTCTATATAAATTCATATAAATTAAATAAATATAAATCTCACAGGCAAATTCCCTACACAAACAAATAATGGCATCATTGGTACTCTTTTGAGAACGGAAGCCAAACTGGTAGGGACATAATATGTTGAATTTTACAAGGTAAGAGTAGAGCTGTTTGTTATTAAGTTGTTCAGATATTTTTGATAGTATCGGAAGATGTTATATTGGTCTTTAATTGTTTGTCAGCTGTCTCGCCTTCTTTGTGAATTGCCGTTACTCTTGTTTCTGTAAATATGTCAGGAAAAGTATGATACTCTAGAGATTGGTTGAATAGCAGAGCTACGGGTGGTGCAAGAGCATCTGCGACATTCTTAAATACCATAGACGGTATTTCACTAATGTTCCCAGCTTTGATTTTAAGTGAGTGAAATATGGCTATAATGTCTGTCGGGCTGACTGGTAAAAAAGAGTAGAGTTAGGATAGCTGCCGGTGAGATATGTAGTAACATGTGTCTGGGTCTCTGGGATTGTTGTGGCAAGATTAGCGCCAACTGATGAAAAGAAGCAATTAAATTCAGTTGCCATTTCTAAGTCTGTTGGAAGTGTGTAACCATCCATGGAGAGTTTTATCTTCTCACGACGAACGGTCGAGGGCCACAGAGCTAACAACAATACAAACCAGGCATGACAGGGCGGACATCACTGACACTTTTAAAATACTGAACAATTTGGAGGATGTTAATTAGGAAAATTTCTTCAAAAAGTTAGATGTAACACAAACAAGGAGCAACGGTTTCAAGCTCATCAAGCCACAATGTAGGACTGAGAGCAGATGCTTTTTCACCCGCAGAGCTATATAAACCCATGGAACCGCCTACCCGCAGAAGTCGCAAATGCAAACACTGTTAACTTTTAAAACACAGCTGGAATCGATCATCAAGGCAAATGGGAGGGACCTTCGACAAGACGCTGGCTTCCTGTCCTCATCGAGGCCAGTAGTGTTAGTGGCTCTCAGGTAAACTCAGGCATATCAATAAGATATTATTGAGATAAAATATGTGTATTAATGATCTTACCCAACTCGTTTTTAAATTGATCAATTTAAAATGTATCCAAATTGTATAAACCATTACTAATGATCACATTGTATTGCTTGTGTTATGTATAATTAATTGTATGGACATCGTTCGGTACCCCACTGTCAGGGGTACCGAACGGTGTACTGTATTGTCTATCCTACCATCCATTATCTTCCATCTTCCCCTAGACCCACTCGTCCACATCCCGTTTGTCCTCCTTTCGTCCTTCTCTCTTCCCTCTCCTATCTCCTCTCAAATTCAAATTCAAAATTCTAATTCAAATGTTTATTCAGGTAAACTATATACATATAAGGTGTGATACAAAACATTGATGGATTTATAGATACAGCTAGTACATACAATGCCTAAAGTCAATATTACGTAAAGCGTTTTGGGCAGGAAAAACACTAGACTAAAACTTAATATTAATTGAGATTAAAGTATAAATTGTGTTGAGAAAATATAAAAAATTTCCCTTCCCTTCCCTTCCGTTTCTCCCTATCTCTCAGAAAATATATCATCCATCCCTTCCCCCACCACCTTCGTCCTTTTCTTCACCTTTCCTGCTCCCTCCTGCTTCTCTCTATCTCTATCCTACAATATTCCCAATAGAATGATATTCACACAAAATATAATAGTTTACCCGTTCAAATTTGTTTGTTTAATATCCGTTTTTTGTAAGTTGGGAGGTTAATTTGGCTGTGGGAGGAGGGGTGACTGTACTTAATTTACGTTTTTTTTCGGACTTCGGCTGAAATATGAATATAAAAAAAAATCGGTTAAATTTCCGGCATCAGTGAATAATGTTGCATACTATTAAATGGAAGAAAATTATTTGAAGCTTTTGTATTCAAAATATTTAGCTGAGTAACTGGCGGGCAGTGCCAAACATCATCCTGGGTGTCTGAATGTGGCGCTGGCATAATAAATAAATAAATAAATAAATAAATAAATAAATAAATGTTTATTCAGGTAAAGTACATACATACAAGAGGTTATACAAAAATTGATAGATTTATAGATAGAGCTAGTACATACAATGCCTAAAGCCACTATTACGCAAAGCGTTTCGGGCAGGAAAAACATTAAAGACTAAAACTTAATACTAATTGAGATTAAAGTATAAAATGTGTTGAGAACAAATAAAAATAAAAATAAAAAAGGGGGAGAACATGGCAGAAAAGCAGAACAAATACAATTAGGTCGACAAACAGCGTTGTTTGAAAAAAAAACAGACATGGGTTGACAATATAGGGGTAATTTAGGTAGGTTACAGGGAATTTATTAGGTAGTGCTTAGTTTTTATCTTAAACTGGTTGAGAGAGGTACAGGTATATGGTTGGGAAGGTCATTCCACATTCTGGGTCCCTTGATTTGTAAAGCATTTCTAGTTTGATTAAGTCATACTCTAGGAATATCAAAACGGTATTTGTTTCTGGTGTGGTGCTCATGGGTTAAAATAAATAAATAAAATAAATAAAATGTTTATTCAGGTAAGGTACATACATACAAGAGATTTTACATAAATTGATAGATTTATAGATAGAGCTAGTACATACAATGCCTAAAGCCACTATTACGCAAAGCGTTTCGGGCAGGGTTCTGTTACAACCTTCAATGAATCTTTTGAGGTCAGGATTGGCATTACAGTTCAGCGTTTTATATATGTATAATACACATGAGAGAATGTGCAGTGACTTAATATCTAACATATTCAGAGATTTGAGTAGGGGGTACCGAGTGATGCCTGGGGCCAGAGTTGGATATTGTTCTAATAGCAGCTTTGTGTTGAGTAATTAGAGGACGTAAATGATTTTGGGTAGTAGAACCCCAAGCACAAATACCATAGTTGAGATATGGATAGATGAGGGAGTTATAGAGCATCACCAGGACAGGGCGAGGTACATAATATCTGATCTTAGAAAGAATGCCAACAGTTTTTGAAACTTTTTTTTATATATTTAGAATTTTTCTGCCCGAAACACTTTGCGTAATAGTGGCTTTAGGCATTGTATGTACTAGCTCTATCTATTAACCCAACAAACTTTGTAAAATCTCTTTATGTATGTACCTTACCTAAATAAACATTGATTTATTTATTATTAACTAATGTGTCCTTGGAAATTCAGCTTGTGGTCAATGAGAACGCCAAGGAATTTGCCATCTATTTTGTTACAAATTTGGGTATTGTTTATCCTGAGATTTATTTGATTAGAGGATTTATTGCCAAACAGAATATAGAAAGATTTGTCAATGTGAAGGGTGAGTTTGTTGGCAGTTAGCCAAAGATGGACTTTATTTAGCTCAGTATTCACTGTGATATTTAGAGCAAGGGGGTCAGGACTGGAGTAAATGAAGGTTGTGTCGTCAGCAAATAGAATTGGTTTGAGGCATTTGGAAGGTCATTAATGTAGATGAGAAAGAGGAGAGGGTCAAGTATGCTGCCCTGAGGAACACCGATGTTGATGGGTAGGGTGGGAGAAATTGAATTATTCACAGAAACATATTGGAGCCTGTCAGTAAGGTAAGATTTGAAGTATTGCAGGGAGTGTCCTCTGACTCCATAATGATGTAATTTAAGAAGAAGGTTTTGGTGGTTGACAGTGTCAAAAGCCTTACGTGGGTAGCAGTCTCCGTGGTGTAGTGGTAAGACACTCGCCTGGCGTTCCGCGAGCGCTATGTCATGGGTTCGTATCCTGGCCGGGGAGGATTTACTGGGCGCAATTCCTTAACTGTAGCCTCTGTTTAACGCAACAGTAAAATGTGTACTTGGATGAAAAAAACGATTCTTCGCGGCAGGGGATCGTATTCCAGGGACCTGCCCGAAACGCTACGCGTACTAGTGGCTGTACAAGAATGTAACAACTCTTGTATATATCTCAAAAAAAAAAAAAAAAAAAATAACCCAACAGGGAATTCATTTTTATCAAGAGCTGTATGAATCAAGTTAATCATATTAATAAGTGCATCGTTAGTGCTTTTTTGGGTTCTGAAGCCATATTGACAAGAGCTAAGTATATTGTGTTTGGCTAGATAAGAGTAAAGCTGCTTGTAGATTAGTTTTTCAAATATTTTTGACAAGTTAGGCAGGATTGATATAGGTCTGTAGTTGTTAACATCTGTGAGATCAACACATTTGTGGACGGGGTTACTCTCGTTTTTTTTAGAATATCTGGAAAGGTTTGGAGTTCAAGTGACTTGTTGAAGAGCAATGCAATAGCAGGGGCTAAAGATCTGGAGGCTTTTTTGTAAATTAAAGTTGGTATCTCCTCAAGGGCACTGGACTTGGTTTTAAGGGAAAGGATTATCTCATGTTCTATTTTGAATTATGGCGACCTCGACCATGCTATGTTCATTCCGTACCCCATGCCATTCCCTCTGTCAATTCAGGTGAGGTTAGCCACAGGCGTTTGGCCTCCAACTTTGGGCAGACAGACACTCTCTTTTTTAGGTATATGTATTGATTGTTTTCCCGTGTTTCGTCTTCTCTTTCTTCTCTTAACAGCTGACCTACTCGGAGCCCAGCTATTGTAACAGTAACAATAATACTGTTACAATAGTAACAGTATTATAATAGTAATACAATCACATAACATCACATTGGGCAAGTTAAAGTGAGTCATAGTGAGTTTAGTCATTGTTTATTATATACAGACACTGTAGGTTTTCTATCTAAATTAAGGAACATCAGTTACAAAGACATGAAAAATAAATACCTGTGTACTGGTATCTTAGCCAAATTTGTCCGAATTTTGACTTACTGCAGGTGAAGTGCATGAGCATGACTGTGTATGTAACTAGCTAAAAAATTATAATTTTTAAGCTTAAGAGATTGCTACAGTGCAGTTGTTGAACCCATTATGGTATAAAGGATGGTTGATACATACGTTAAACCATGTAGGTACCAACTTGGTTCGCTAAATGAATTTTTGGCTCAGTTCCTTATCCCAGTATGTGCCTTTGTAACCTTTTCTCACTTCCACCCACAGAATGGGTATTTGGGTGTGTAAGATAATAGGGTCTCCGTAGTACAGTCGGGTTCGTTCTCAACACACTATCGAGAATTCCGGGCGGGACAGAAAGATTGGGCAGGTTTCCTTTCACCTAATGCCGCTGCTCACCCAGCAGTAAGTAGGTACTCAGGAGTTAGTCAGCTTGTTTTAGTGTTACATACTGGGCGGGGTCAGTAATTCGACCTGTGAACCTCAATAAATGCCTAACGTGTATGAACACTGGCTTCCTGTCCCCCCGACACAATGAATTATATTATATTATTAATTATATGAACGCTCAGGTGTACAGACCTTGAGACAAGTAAGCACCTAAATGATGCTGCGTCCCACTGCAGGCCCAAAAAAACAGGGATAGCCTAACCGACTATGCATACTTATTCAGATGTAAACTTAATATATAATAGCATCTTTATTCAAACATGTACTTAATATATTATTAACCTCTTAGAATTCCCCGCTAGTAATATCACCTTTCAAAATCTCATTAAATAATCTTTATGGAAAACTCCACATGTATTACCAAGCATTGAAATTCCCAAGACATTTCCATCTCAGAATTCCCCAAAAGCTCATCTCACTTTAATAAATGTGTGGTGTAAAGTGACAAGCCTTGTCACCACAAGTGACAAGGCTTGTCACTTGTCAGGTGCGGGCGTCCCACACCTCACCTTATCGTGGTTCATCCGCCCACCTGCATCCACTCCAACAACCCAGCCACTTTTACTCCTTTCTTTGTTTTAACTTTAACACTGCACCTCCACTCTCTTTATTCTTAACTTTCAACAATGCACGTGTTATACCCAGCGTGAGTAACATTACAGTCTTTGTGCTCGATACTGGAGGCTCGTCAAGCAAAGCCATAACTTAGTCAGGCAGATAAATTAATATATAAATAAGTTTAATGAGGTATAAATACACACAAAGGGTAGAGGTAGTTCAAGCTATTCTCACTTTGTTCAGTACAACGTGTTCAATAATAATAATATGTAATGTGTCTATACATATATATATATATATATATATATATATATATATATATATATATATATATATATATATATATATATATATAAATATATATATATATATATATATATATATATATATATATATATATATATATATATATATATATATATATATATATATATATAGACACATTAGAATCAACATATTACTGAATATACTGAGTGATAAACATAGACATTTCTTCCTTTACACATGCAGTACATTACTAGACGTACACACAAATACTTGTATGACTAGATATACAGATAATTTGCAATAAACATTCAGACAATTCAACAGGCAAGTAAAGGTTCACTGCAGGCGAAGGCGAGGGCTGAAAAGCAAAATATCAGATGATACTAAGCCAGTACCACTATACAGCGAGGCGATACAAACGGTTTGTATCATTGTTTTGGTAGGGACGCGAGTCTTATTTTCCTCGGCGTCACCCCTTTTATATGAAAGGAATCATCGGAAATGCATCCGAGGTGCCGTGTGGTTTGTCGCCTCCTCGTTGGTGGAGAGACGCGAGACCACAGTGTTTTTGTATATATACTTAGAAAAATATATATATACTCATGCTAGGATGGCCTGGTCGACGACCGGGCCGCGGGGACGCTAAGCCCCGGAAGCACCTCAAGGTAGGTAAGGATATGGTACGACTTGCTCTACCCTTCCTACTCCTCAATATTGTACAGCAGGGTCCACATAGCCAGGAAGGGCGCCCACCTCACATGCGTACCTGTCCTCTTAAAAATAACGTCACTTTTGGCTCGTATGCGCGCTATGGCCAAATTTGGACGTAATTTGAAATGAAATCGACTCACAAAATTGACGTACTGTCCCGTTTTCTGTTTGAGTCGTTCGGCCTACTCGGTAAGGTTAGGAAAGGAAACTATCAATTAACGTTTTTCATAACGTTTTGAAACTTTATGAGAATTTCTCTCCTAGGCGCGCCTGCCCCTGTAGCCGCGGTGCCCCCATAGCCATTAGCCAAGTGCCGCCCTAGTATACAGTCATTAATATTCAACAATTGTCACCAAGTTGATCAAGTTACAAATCAATCGACTCGATGGTAGTCGTAGTACATTTGTCTTCATTCTGGACTGACAATCAGGGATCCCGGGTTTGATTCCAGTACGGAGAAAAAAATGGTTGGACACTTTTCCTTTCGCCTAATGCCTCTGTTTACCTAGCAATAATTAGGTACCCCTGGAGTTAGGCAATTGTTGCGGGGTTGCATTCTGAGAAAGATCAGTAATACGACGTTGGTGTAGACCTCTATTCAAATCTATTGTATATATATATATATATATATATATATATATATATATATATATATATATATATATATATATATATATATACATATATAATAATAATAATAACACACACACACACACACACATATATATATATATATATATATATATATATATATATATATATATATATATATATATATATATATATATATATATATATATAAACTTCCTGTCCCCGACAAAATGAATTAAGAATATGTCTCTCGTAGATGGCATACATAAGTGTGTCCCAAACTTAATCTCTCCGGGCCGCACTTGTGGAGGGAAAAGAAGCGAATTAAGAAAACAAGAATAAGCAGCCAGGACTGAAGTATGAAAGCTCTCAGATTATAGCTCCGTCCCCATGAGGGAGGGACTGGATACAGTAAATGAACAAGCCCAACTTCTGGCCTCTCTTAAGGTAAGATCTTCCAGATTAACACCCACCAGGGACTCCTCATTTATAGCACAATGTCACCAGGAGGACGATGTTGGGATAACTATCTAAGGAGAAAACATACGAACGTGTATGGATAAGTTTATTTATTTATTGCTCAACAAATCATTTATTGATTTTTTTAAATCAAATTTGATGTTACTATACCCCGTGAGCTGAATGCCAGCAGGTCACGAGCCCTGCTGGCATTCTACAGCTACATAATGAGGTCTACAGCTACATAATGAGGTCTACAGCTACATAATGAGGTTTACAGCTACATAATGAGGTCTACAGCTATATAATGAGGTCTACAGCTACATAATGAGGTCTACAGCTACATAATGAGGTTTACAGCTACATAATGAGGTCTACAGCTACATAATGAGGTCTACAGCTACATAATGAGGTCTACAGCTACATAATGAGGTCTACAGCTACATAATGAAGTCTACAGCTACATAATGAGGTCTACAGCTGCATAATGAGGTCTACAGCTACATAATGAGGTCTACAGCTACATAATGAGGTCTACAGCTACATAATGTCACAACATTTCAGGATAACTTCCTAAACCATCCACCAGATAATCACCAGCAAGTTTAGCAAAATGTGTAATGGTTACTACTCGAGCCCCTCACCATCCCAAAAAGAAATCCTCCAGGTAGAACAGATTTACCAGTTTGAACAGAGTTATCCAGTAATTAAACATACGTAGGTTCCGCACCACAATGAACTAAGCTGGACTCCGCACAAAGCAATGGAACTCGGCAACTTACACAGAGACATA
This sequence comes from Procambarus clarkii, assembly GCF_040958095.1. Taxonomy (NCBI): domain Eukaryota; kingdom Metazoa; phylum Arthropoda; class Malacostraca; order Decapoda; family Cambaridae; genus Procambarus; species Procambarus clarkii. The sequence continues at coordinate 56,646,388 of NC_091150.1, read as the reverse complement.
GTGAAACTTACACAGAGACATAGACACTGACATAATACTCAATAACATTCTTGGAAAAAATAAGAGAAAGAGATAAAGATATTCATTTACAAAACGCACCACGCCAACAGAACTGCCCAGGCCAACGACGGAACAGCAATTGCTGTCAAGAGAAATTTACCACATAAAATAGATAATTTTCAGTAACACTTCCTAACAATTGAATCACAAACGACGAAAGGTACAATCTTGATTGGAACGTGATACCAACCACCAAGACGACCTTACCTTTCAATGGCTGATACTATAAAACTCACGAGAACAAACAGACCTGCCTATTTCCTTGCAGCTGGAAGACAGGGGACAGCCCCGGGACACGGGAGAAACAATCAGGCAGAAGAAGCCACACACACTATGATAAGAAACGAAAGTAAATAAGCACGCCCAAGTTGTAGCAAGTACACACGTCCAAGCAGTAAATGCACTCGTCCAAGAAGTAAATACACACGTAAAAATAACAAACACACACGTTCAAGCACTAAATGCACACGTCCAAGTATTAAATACACACGTATAAGAAGTGAACACATATGCCCAAGCAGCAAATATCCACATCCACGTTCAACAAGTAAAATACACGTGTCCAAGCATTAAATACACATGTCTTAGTCAGCCCTGAATTAACCGTTAAGCAAAATAAGCACGGGCGTAGGACCTCAAGTTAGGAGTGGCCCAGTAGAGTTATTTTCCAGTGCCGCATTTACACTGGACCATGATGCAATGTAGCAGCTGAACCAGGGCCCCAAAAAAAGATGGCATTGCAATAAATGAAACAAATATTAATATAATTATATTATAGAAACTGTTAATAATACATTTTATTTTTTGGAATACAACAAAATTGGAATCTGGGAAGTGCCACATGTTCCAGGGAGGACCTCGGCTTGGTTTAGAACGTGTTCAGTATGACAGTACTTGCGAAGTGTCACTTGCGAGTGAAGCGAGCGTCAGATTAAGTTTGAGGATATAATGAAAGACTTTGCAATTTAAAAGATGCAGGAGAAATCTTTTGGTATTATTAAATAAAATTATAAGTAAGAAACAGTAAAAATTATTTTGCATCTTTGATTTAAGTTAAAATAGTCTTAACTTAAGTAAAAAGTAAGTTAGCAGTAAGATAATATTACTTTCTTGAAGATGATAGCAATTCTGGATAAAACTCCCACGAGCTTAGTATCACTTCTAAATGCCTGCATAGAAATTTCAAATGTTTTCAAACAAATTGTCCATGACACCCCAGGTAGAATCAGACTCGGTAACGGAGCCGAGGCCGGTCTCGGCGCCAGGGTCGGGCAAAGAGAAACAAACAAAAACAACGACTCAAAACCGGTTGATATTATGAATGGGGTATCTGTAAAACTCTTAAACATCATCGGATATCTCACGATGAAGATATCGGGAATAACAAATGAAATATATAAATACGATCATCCTAAAAAGTGCAGACACTTTCTTAGTACTGGTAAATGTTCCAAATGCTGTGAATTTTTTTCACCTAGAACTTTGCAAGAACTCTTTAAATAAGAAAGCATGTTTCAGCACAGAATGTCCAGGTTTTTGTATAAGAAGTGCCAGGCGAATAAAACCGACAGACCGCCATTATGAAAAGTCACAACTCTATTTACCAGGATTTTTTTTTAGCAAGAAGAGGAGGAGAAGACTGGCTAAAAATGTGCAGTCTCTATCACTTACTCGGTCAAATGCTGAGGTGGACACAAACACAATAGCCTCCCTTCTAGAGCCTCGGATATTGACACCAAGTAAAGCATCCAACACTTTCACAAACACGATAATATCATATATATTTGCCAACATCCAGGGTATAAAGACACGCAGATCTAACAAAGTTCATTTTATAGCTGGCCTCCTACATGAGGTAAATGCACTGTTTGCAGCCCTAACGGAAACCCACAGAAAGGGCTACCACGATAGTGAAATATGGATTTCGGAGTACAATCTTTTCAGATGTGGCAGAAAACAGTCTACAGGGTGGGGTCAGCCTGTACATCAAAGACACACTCATCTGTACTGAGCTGCTAAACACAACAAACGATATGGTGGAAGTGTTGATAATCAAAATAGAGATCCTAAATGTAGTTATTGTCCTTGTATATAAGTCGCCGGAGGCAAATCCTCAGCAGTTTAAATACGAACTAATGAAAATAGAACACTGCTTGGAAAACCTCACAAATCCAGCTCCTAACATCATCCTGCTTTGGGACTTCAACCTACGGCACCTGACATGAAAGAACCTAGCTAATACAGCTGTGTCCGAGAAAAATACCGGGAAGTAGCCTAAATGAACAGTCAGATGCAAATAACCTGCTTCGGATGTGCGATAGATTTGCTTTAAACCAGCAAATAGTAGAACCAACTAGAAAAGAGAACACGCTGGACCTCATTTTCACTAATAATGATGAATTGATCAGAAACATAATGATCACAAATATCTGTTACTCAGATCACAACTTAATTGAAATTCTGACAAGCATGAGAAGTAGATCTGCAAAACCAGTCTCGAATCCTAGGGAAGGAGTATTCAGCAAATTCAATTTCAATAATAAACAGATAAACTGGGAGCAAATAAACCAAGACTTCATAGAAATAAGCTGGGAAGAACAATTAGAAAATGCAAACCTGTACCAGTGCCTGGAAAAAATAAGCTCAATAGCACTAGAAATATGCTTAATCCACATTCCCGTAAGAAAAAAAAGAAGAAATGCAGATTGGAACGGGAACTCCGTTCCCTCTATAGGCGATGAAAACGAATCACGGAGTAACTTGAGAGTCACACTCTCAATCAATCTCAAGAACGATGAAGGTAGAGAAAGAGAAACGATTGAACTAAAGCTACAAGAATCACACAAAATCCAGGAGAGACAAAGAGAGCAAAAGATCATCAGTGAAATAGAGGGAAATCCATTTTTTTTCCTCCCGTGCAAAATAAAAATAAAAAACTACAGCTAGCATCGGTCCCCCGTGAAAGGGAGATGGAACTTTCACAGATGAGTACAAAGAGAATGAGCGTAATACTGAGGAATTAGTACGACTCTGTTTTCAGCGAGCCACTTAAGAGTGGCTCGTTGAATTGGATTTTTGATAACCCAAACGATTTTTTCATGGATGTGATACCAATATCAAATCATGTATCAGATGTCACCCCTACCTTTACTGGATTTTGAAGAAGCCATAGACAGTATGCCTATCCACTTTTTTTTCTTTGAACTCACTAAAACATACTAAAATCACATTTTTTATATACTTGATTTTTACTTGAAATCACATGCCGTGAGAAACGTTATAAAACTTTAATATATTACCAAATACGATAATTTTTACTTCAAATCATTAAGCGAGATGTCGTGTTATGAAGATCATTAAAGAACATATAAAAATGTTGTTTCCAATCCAAAGATAAAAGTCAATGTGTTTTCATTAGAATTCACTGGAATGTTCCTGATTTTCCGTTAATTTTACCGAAAGAAGATATACACGGAAAACAGCTCCATTCCGGTTGAAACGTCGAAATCTGTAATAAAAATACGATTTCTCTCGAAATCAATATCGTACTCACTTACACCTTAGTATGCACCTTAATTTCAACATCAGAGATAGCACCACTCCATAAAGGAGGAAATAAGGCGGAGGCAAAAAATTTCAGACCGATAGCATTAAGAACACACATCATAAAAATCTTTGAAAGAGTGCTATGAAGTAAGATCACAAAATGCATGGAATCACAGCATCTTTATACCCCTGAACAACATGGGTTTCAGAAATTCACAGTTGCTGGACCACTATGACATGTCCTTAGATGCCACGGAAGAGAAACAAAACGCTGATGTAATTTACTCAGATTTCGAAAAAGCCTTTGACAAATGTGACCATGGTGTTATTGCACACAAAATGCGTTCAAAAGAAATTACCGGAAAAATATGCAGATGGATCTTCAATTTCCTGACTAACAGTTCCCAATGGGTAATGGTCAACGAAATAAAATTCGGACCATCAACCGTGAAGAGCTCAGTCCCCCAGGATACTGCACCTGCTCCAATATTTTTTCTCATCCTCATGTCGGACATAGACAAGGACACAAACTATAGTACTGTATCATCCTTTGCAGTTGACGCTAGGATTTTTATGAGAGTAGACAATCAGCATGAAAATTATTTCTGCTGAAGACATCGAAAACTACAAGAAGATATTAAGAAAGTTTTCGATTGGGCAGCAGAAAATAACATGATGTTTAACAGTGATAAATTCCAGATACTCAGGTACGGCAAAAATGAAGATCTGAAACATAATACAGGGTACATAACACAATCGAATCTGCCCATAGTAGGAAAACAGCAAGTCAAGGATTTGGGAATAATGATGTTCGACTACCTAACGTTTAGGGAGCATAACCAAGCAAACATTGTGTCAGCCAGAAAAATGATAGGATGGATTACGAGAACCTTCAAATCCAGGGATCCCATCACAATGGTTGTACTCTTCAAATCACTTGTGTTGTCCCGTCTTGAGTACTGCTCAGTACTCACTTTCCCCTTCAGAGCAGGAGAGATTGCTGAAATAGAGGGAATACAGAGAACATATACGGCACGCATAGACGCGATAAAGCACCTAAATTATTGGGATCGTCTCAAAGCTCTCCAAATGTACTCACTAGAAAGGAGACGAGAAAGATACCAAATAATATACACATGGAAAATACTGGAGGGCCAGGTCCCAAATCTACACAGTAAAATAACAACGTACTGAAGTGAACGATATGGAAGAAAATGCAGAACAGAAGCAATGAAGAGCAGAGGTGCCATAGGCACAATCAGAGAAAACTGTATAAACATCAGAGGTCCGCGGTTGTTCAGCGTCCTACCAGCGACTATAAGAAATATTGCCTTAATGACCGTGGACATCTTCAAGAGAAAACTAGACTGTTTTCTAAAAAAAAAAGTGCCGGACCAACCGAGCTGTGGTGTGAATGTGGGCCTGCGGACCGTTCCAAGCAACAGCCTGGTGAACCAAATTCTCACAAGTCAAGCCTGGCCTCGGGCTGGGCTTGGGTAGTAGAAAAACTCCTAGAACCCCATCAACCATGTATCAAGCAGAGAACACAGCAAACCTCCAATCAGATGTAGGTCAGGTCTTTCTATGGGCTAAGAAAATAATATGGTGTTTAACGAAGATAAGTTCCAGCTCATGCGCTACGGAAAAAAATGAAAATATAAAAACGGAAATCATGTACAAAACGCAGTCATATCATGCCATAGAACGAAAAGCAATGTAAAGGATTTGGGTGTACTCATGTCAGAAGACTTTATCTTTAAAGAATACAATAAAGTAGCTGTCACAACTGGAAGATAAATGACAGGTAGGATAATATGAACCTTTCAATCTAGATATGCTATAATAATGATGATACTTCAAAGACGCTAGAGCTCTCTGGAGTGGAATACGGTTGCACAATGACAGCCCCTTTCAAAGCCGGATAAATTGCTGACTTGGAGAGCGTGCAGAGATCCTTTACTGCTAGAATCCACTCAGAAAAACATTTAAACAATTGGGACCGACTAAAACACCTAAATCTGTATTCTCTTTAGCGCAGGCGGGAGAGATACGTAATAATTTACACGTGGAAAATATTCGAGGGGCTGGTCCCAAACCTGCGCACAGAAATAACACCACATAAGACCAGAAGGCATGACAGTTTGTGCAGAATACCCCTGTTGAAGAGCAGAGGTGCAATAGGTACTCTGAGAGAGAACTCTATCAACATCAGAGGCCCGAGACTGTTCAACACCCTTGCACAACACATAAAGGACATAATTGGCCGACCCTGCACAGCGTTCATGAAAGAACTTGACAAACACCTACAAAGCAAAGGATACCTGTTTAACCAGACTGTGATTCATACGTCAGGCTGCGAGCAGCCGCATCCAACAGCCTGGTTGACAAGACCAGCAACGGCATGGCCTGGTCGAGGACCGGGCCGCGGGGACGCTGAGCCTCGAAATCAAATATCTCAAGGTACATGCAACCGAGTTGCAAATATACACGTCCAAGTAGTAAATACCACACTTCCAAATAGTAAGTATACATATACATGCAAAAGTATTAAATACATGTGTGTATTTAGGGTTTGGATGTGTGTATTTACTAGGCAATGTTTGGGTTAAGCTAGGTTATGTTGGGTTGGGTTAGGCTAGGTTATGTTGGGTTGGGTTAGGCTAGGTTATGTTGGGTTGGGTTAGGCTAGGTTATGTTGGGTTGGGTTAGGCTAGGTTATGTTGGGTTGGGTTAGGCTAGGTTATGTTGGGTTGGTTAGGCTAGGTTATGTTGGGCAAGGCTAGGTTATGTTGGGTTGGGCTAGGCTAGGTTATGTTGGGTTGGGCTAGGCTAGGTTATGTTGGGTTGGGCTAGGCTAGGTTAGGTTTTATTAGGTTTCGTTAAGCTAGGTTATGTTAGGTATTGTTAGGTTAGGTTAAGTTATAATAAGTTTGGTTAAGTTTAGACTAGGTTTGGTTATGTTAGATTTGGCTAGGTTAGGTTAGGCTAACTTAAGCTAGCTTAGGTTAGGTTAGGGAAAGGTTTTGTTAGGCTAGGTTAGGTTAGGTTAGATTTGTTTAAGTTAGGTTGGGATAGGTTAAGTCACAATAGCCTTGCTTAAGTCAGGTTAGGCTAAGTTAGGTTAGGTTAGATTAGGTTTGGATGATTTTGGGTAGGTTAGGTTTTGTTAGATTTGTTATGTTAGATTTGGTTTTGTTAGGTTAGATTAGGCTTTGTTGGGTTAAGTTACAAACCAAACATGCTAGTGACATAACCTATGTCATTAGCAGGTGGGTGTACCTGGTCTACAGGTGAGACCAACACTGGCAGGTGGGTGTACCTGGTCTACTGGTGAGACCAACACTGGCAGGTGGGTGTACCTGGTCTACAGGTGAGACCAATACTGGCAGGTGGGTGTACCTGGTCTACTGGTGAGACCAACACTGGTAGGTGGGTGTACCTGGTCTACAGGTGAGACCAACACTGGCAGGTGGGTGTACCTGGTCTACAGGTGAGACCAACACTGGCAGGTGGGTGTACCTGGTCTACAGGTGAGACCAACACTGGCAGGTGGGTGTACCTGGTCTACAGGTGAGACCAACACTGGCAGGTGGGTGTACCTGGTCTACTGGTGAGACCAACACTGGTAGGTGGGTGTACCTGGTCTACTGGTGAGACCAACACTGGCAGGTGGGTGTACCTGGTCTACTGGTGAGACCAACACTGGCAGGTGGGTGTACCTGGTCTACTGGTGAGACCAACACTGGTAGGTGGGTGTACCTGGTCTACAGGTGAGACCAACACTGGCAGGTGGGTGTACCTGGTCTACAGGTGAGACCAACACTGGCAGGTGGGCGTACCTGGTCTACAGGTGAGACCAACACTGGCAGGTGGGCGTACCTGGTCTACTGGTGAGACCAACACTGGCAGGTGGGTGTACTTGGTCTACAGATGAGACGAACACTGGTAGGTGGGTGTACCTGGTCTACAGGTGAGACCAACACTGGCAGGTGGGTGTACCTGGTCTACTGGTGAGACCAACACTGGCAGGTGGGTGTACCTGGTCTACAGGTGAGACCAACACTGGTAGGTGCGTGTACCTGGTCTACTGGTGAGACCAACACTGGCAGGTGGGTGTACCTGGTCTACAGGTGAGACCAACACTGGCAGGTGGGTGTACCTGGTCTACTGGTGAGACCAACACTGGTAGGTGGGTGTACCTGGTCTACTGGTGAGACCAACACTGGCAGGTGGGTGTACCTGGTCTACAGGTGAGACCAACACTGGCAGGTGGGTGTACCTGGTCTACAGGTGAGACCAACACTGGCAGGTGGGTGTACCTGGTCTACAGATGAGACCAACACTGGCAGGTGGGTGTACCTGGTCTACAGGTGAGACCAACACTGGCAGGTGGGTGTACCTGGTCTACAGATGAGACCAACACTGGCAGGTGGGCGTACCTGGTCTACAGATGAGACCAACACTGGCAGGTGGGTGTACCTGGTCTACAGGTGAGACCAACACTGGCAGGTGGGTGTACCTGGTCTACAGGTGAGACCAACACTGGCAGGTGGGTGTACCTGGTCTACGGATGAGACCAACACTGGCAGGTGGGTGTACCTGGTCTACAGATGAGACCAACACTGGCAGGTGGGTGTACCTGGTCTACAGGTGAGACCAACACTGGCAGGTGGGTGTACCTGGTCTACAGATGAGACCAACACTGGCAGGTGGGTGTACCTGGTCTACAGGTGAGACCAACACTGGCAGGTGGGTGTACCTGGTCTACAGATGAGACCAACACTGGCAGGTGGGTGTACCTGGTCTACAGATGAGACCAACACTGGCAGGTGGGTGTACTTGGTCTACAGGTGAGACCAACACTGGCAGGTGGGTGTACTTGGTCTACAGGTGAGACCAACACTGGCAGGTGGGTGTACTTGGTCTACAAGTGAGACCAACACTGGCAGGTGGGTGTACCTGATCTACAGGTGAGACCAACACTGGCAGGTGGGTGTACCTGGTCTACAGATGAGACCAACACTGGCAGGTGGGTGTACCTGGTCTACAGGTGAGACCAACACTGGCAGGTGGGTGTACCTGGTCTACAGATGAGACCAACACTGGCAGGTGGTGTACCTGGTCTACAGATGAGACCAACACTGGCAGGTGGTGTACCTGGTCTACAGATGAGACCAACACTGGCAGGTGGTGTACCTGGTCTACAGATGAGACCAACACTGGCAGGTGGTGTACCTGGTCTACAGGTGAGACCAACACTGGCAGGTGGGTGTACCTGGTCTACAGATCATGATGCAGCAAGTTTCAAAGATGAGCTGATGGTGATGTTGGGACTGGATATAGAGAAGCTTGTGTTAGGCGGGAGCAGGAGGTACGACTACTGAGAAACACAGAGGAATGGCTTTAAGATGTTCATTTTTGAGAATAATTAAGTGAAAAACATAAAGGACTCTGATAAGTCATGTCTCTCCTCCCCCCCCCCCCCCCCACTCCCTCCCCCCAACGCTTCGTTCGGAATTGCCTCTTATACGTCGACACAAATATATCTTTAGTTTCTCTTGTGTGTCAATGTTTTGCATGTTTTTCAAGATTATTGTTCATTGTTCCGCATCGTGTAGCTCTTATCTTGTGTTACTTATCATCCAGTTTTTCTCTTCCAGTTTTGAATGTATTACGTTTATATATTCGTGACCAGCAACCCCATACGGTTATAAAACCAGAGTGGAGGCTGAGGCGGTGATCACTGGTGAGTGTTGAGGTCAGAGAGAGGACGTGAAGTTGCTACCACGTAAACACCGCCACCACACCAGCATGTTGATGCGCGCCCTGCTCGCCCTCTGCCTCGTCGCCTGCGTTCTCAGGTGAGGACAATATGCAAGAAATATACTGATTACCCTCCCATTTCCCAACCTGCTACTGTTCCCCCTCCCTCTTAGTTACTCTCCCACTCCCACCAGAGGCGGATTAAGATGACCATGACAGGTTTTAGGCTTGGATTCTGGGCAGACTTCTTGAAAATTATTTAGTAACCATTATAAATAAATTTGTATAGTAAAAATGGTATGCATGCCGCTGATGCATACATGAAGTGAAAGCTCTTGCTGAGAACATATTCAAATTTAAACAGGTATTCTATTGAGTGTCTGATCATCGCTACTAAAACGCTTCGGCCGAGCAAGCACGAGTCAGCAAAGTTCAGAGCTGGATCTTTGTTGCATAACGTAGATGTTTGGCGAGTTTGAACAGATTGGCATGTCGAGGGTGGCACACGAGCCTACAAGGAAGTAAAGTTTCATGATGGACCAGAACAGAAAACTGAGCTGTCAGGCTTTTCACACGAACCATTTCATGTCACTGTTTTTATACTTGTCATTGATCAGCTCTGTAGCGTCTTGAGTAAATGGGTATATGCGTACTCACAACTGAGTACGAAGTATGGTTTCTTGCCATATCTTTTTCAATTCAAGAACTTGGAATTGCAACATTAGTTGATTTCTTGCTATGCCAAGGATCTGGAACCCAGCCTTGGGGATGAATTTATTCAGTTCAAAAAGTATTTGAAACTAAATATAACAGCAGCTGTTGCTGAAACTGAATTTAGTTTTGAACTGCATATGTTCGAGCAAATTGTGTCAAATACCCTCTTCAGTCTTTCTAAATATATATATTTCTCTGCGACTGTCCCTCTGTCTGCTGGTATCCAACAGCAGCAGCGGGAAAGATCATTTTCTGCTTCAAAACGAATCAAGAGCTTCTTGATTATTAATACCTTTCTTATTATTGACGCATTTTAATGTTAAACACCTTTCTTATTTCAAAGTCTCTGGTAATTAAACTTCCTTATGTTTAATGCTGCAGTAAAAGTACTTCCTGGAAGGTTTCTTGCCATACTTGATGTTGTGGCTTCTGATTGTGACGCTTCTTTGCCTCCGACGATGTTAAAGAGAGGTTTAGCGCCACGCGTTAGACTTTTTGTGAAACTGAACGTTGGAGAGTTAATATGTCAACTTCCTTGCCATTATAAATATTGTGAAGATTCGCGCAGGAATAAATGCTCTAGCCCTTTCAGTAATATTCACTATTACAAGTCTGTGAGAATGATGGTTCCAAAAATATACTAATGTATATGTAGGAAAGTAGGGGTGACTGCCAATAGCCATTCCAAGACTATTACTACAGTATCGAGCATACTGGATGGAAAGCTAGGATCTGTAACACAAGGTTTGATAGACTTAAATATTATAAATGCAGATATGGTGTAATAATATTTTACTTGTTTATGTTACAGATAATATTTATTTATATACTGAGAAGTTTATGAATAAACAAGCGAAATAAAATTAAACATTTTGAAATTATCAGTATGAATTTAGGCAAAATATTTTTTTTTAAACAAAATTTGTGTTCTTATTTTTCAATTCAGAAATGAGAATGAAGAACACTACAACAAGTCTTAGTTTCTGGACTATGTTATCTGCCTTGTTAGACAGATATTATACCCTGTTGGAGGTCATATTTATAAATCATCCAGTCGTGTCACCTTTCTTCTCTTGTCCAGTTATAAGCCAAGATATTCTTTAACTTGTAAGATAATTGTATGAGCTGAGGATGTGGTCTAAAAGTACTTTACATATAGTTGTTGTGACTGGCAATATTTTAAAAGATCGGAATATGTAAATTAGATACCTGGGAATTTTCCGCTCATGCAAAATGATCCAGACATTAAAGCAATCACAGAGACAGATCCTCTTTATTTACGGGTAAGTGCTAGTAATTTAAGTTATTTAAGAAATCCAATTTAAATTTGTAATTTTGTTATTTAATGTGGGCCAACCAGTTGCATTGGACGGTAGAGAGATGGTCTCACTTCTCGCAAGTCGACATTCAATCCCCATCCGTGCAAGTTGTTGGGCACCATTCCTTCCCTCCGTCCTATCCTAAAAGCTTATCCTCAACCCTTCCAAGTGCTATATAGTCGTAATGGCTTAGTGTTTTCTCCTAATAATTACCTTATTTACCTTATTTAAATGTGGACATAGTCTGTATTTCCTCAGCGTGTTTATATTGACAATGTCTTAATATTTTCACAACGTTTGCATTTAGAAATGTTTACTGCTTCTCCCTTACAAAGTTAATTATAAAGTATAATGTACTATTCCTTATAATGTATTAAGGAAGGCAACAATATATGACTTAGTAATGATTACAATAATAATTAAAATATTATTAATGATGCAGTGATGTTAACAATTATAGTTACCTGTCCACCCTACCTAAAGTGACCTGTTCCAATAATAATAGTTACTTTGTCCACCCCACCTAAAGTGCCGTGTACCAGCAGTACCAATAACCCGTCTATTCCACTTGCAGCGACCCATGGCCACAAAGTGCAGACGACGGTGACGACTGTGATGCATGCGTCCCCAGCAGCTGTGTGGATGTCTCACGGTACTGCCCTGACCACCTGATCCTTGATTCTTGCGGCTGTTGCAAAGTCTGCTCCAAGGTAATCACTCACAGTGAAACACAAATACACAAAGGGAAGGTTGTCAGGCTTGGCCGGCAGAGTGAGAACAAAGATCTGCTTTAAAAGATAATATTCCCAAATGGTCAAGAAAACGAGAAAATCTTGAGAAAAAACAATATATATATATATATATATATATATATATATATATATATATATATATATATATATATATATATATACATATATACATATATACTAGCAGTACCCCTCCACGCGTTGCTGTGGTTTAGCAACGCATGTGCGTTGCTAAACGTTGTTTCCATCAGAAAATTGGGAACATCAACTGATATTATGTTCCCATCACTGAAATATAAGAAAAACAGTTAAAAAATGAAATGAAAATATGAAAAAAAAAATAAACTATACTTACGAAATGAACGGTATGGTAAACAACACAGCTCAATTCCAACGCAATTCACACAAAATAATTAAATCAAAATGAAAATAAATAAAAATCTATGAAAATTCAATTAATCAATGTAATCAGAAACATTGAAATGGAATTGTAACATATTTAGTAGAGCATGTGTGTTGCTCTTACATGCAACAGATGGCGTTGTTCTTCACAAAAAAAATCGTTTTACCTGTCACAGGTGTGACATCTATACTTATTCTTACGAAATGAACGGTATGGTAAACAACACTGCCTAATTCCAACACAATGTCACACAATATAATTAAGAAAAAATAAAATACACACAGAAAGAGAGAGGGAGAGTTAATTTATTTACTATCGCTCCAGATCGTTGGTGACTTGGGGGACCCGCATCACGCCCACTGCCTGGAGGACAAGGACGACCACGATGTCCACGATCACAACCATGAAACCCACGACGAGTTCTGTGAAGCTCTTGGTCACCAAGGGTAGTGCATGCCGACCAAGCCCAGCCCAGGGAGGGACCATCTACAACAACACACAGGAAGGTCCCACAGGAGGCGCACACATGATTGACCTCCCAGGAGAAACCACAGAAGAACTGTTGACATGGTCGAGACTATATGATCTTGGTCATGGTCTTTAACACCTAGAATAGCCACTCAGATGCTGTTAACCATCCTAAATTAAACAACCTAGTTTGACGTCATTAAGGTTACCATTGAGCGTGGTTAGTAACTGGTTACCTGAGTGACGCCGGAGACGGTTGGTGACGCTGGCTGGGTTATAGTGACATCATTGTTTACTAACATGTCTGCCTTCCCCCCCCCCCCTTCCTGGTGCTTAGTTGACAACATGGCGCTGGCCTTCTCCCTCTCTTGGCTCCTGAACGATCCACTTCCTCGTATTTTACAATTAATGATAATTTTCCATAAATTCAGTTTAGTTTTATTTCCTCTATTAACCTTTTTGCGCTGTTTTCTTTGATGATTCTTGATAAGTTTGGCAAGAGCAATATAATATATATATATATATATATATATATATATATATATATATATATATATATATATAACTTGTGACGGTAACGCGTTGGTGTTCGGCTGTTTAAGGCTAGGGGTATGGCCTCGTCACATAGTTATAAAAAAAAATAGAAAAACTGGAACTTCGTCTGTGGTAAGGTAAGGAGAAGACACACAAAACACAAGTAAACTTTAACAATGAAATTTTAATTACGTTAAATAAATCAAAACATGAAAATAATGCACAAACAAATATGTATAATAAAATCAATGAATCAAAATAATAAGAATACTTAAATGACACAATGAAAGTTACGTTAAGGCAAAATAATAAGAAGTGCAACACAAAAGTTAAGTGGGAGGTGCTGGAATATTGGCTTAAAGCCACCACCTCTCTCAGTACACGCTAACGTCTAGCTGGGAGGAGTGCTGGCTACGAAAGCACGGAACATTCTGAGGACTGATGTTGGGGCGACCCCAGACATCAGGTAGTATTGGGGGCGAGTGCAGGTGCAGCCAGACCGGCGACCAATCAGCGGAGCCGTAGCGATCAACGGGTAGTTTGGTGGTTGGAGTTCGAACAGGTGGCTGGATGCATACGTTTCTGCTCACCCTGGCAAGCCTTGCTGGTGCTGGTGTTGTTGTCGTTGTTTGACATTTCTTCCATAGTCTTTTATATAATTGTGACGACGTAATTATGAAGGGAAGAGCAGGCTCAATCTCTTGAAGGAGATTATTGTCACAACTCTCCCCCGAAGCCTGCGGTTCTGGAAGAAGTACGTCGTTATTTGGTGGAGTAATGGATGGTGTCGCTTCGACTTCATAAACTCTGGAGAGGGCATCGGCTATGGTGTTGTCAGAACCCTTGATATAGCGGATCTCCAGGTTGAAGTCTTGTAAATACAGAGCCCATCGTAGAAGACGCTGGTTGGTGAATTGGGCTTGATGTAGGAAGCGGAGAGGGTTGTGGTCTGAGAAGATGGTGGTAGACCTGGCGCCTTGTAGGTACGGAGCGAAGTGTTGGAGGTTCAGGACGATGGATAGTAGCTCCTTTTCAATAGTGCTGTAGTTCCTCTGGTGTGGTTTCAGTTTGTAGCTGTAGTAGCTGACAGGTAGAACCTCCTCGCCTCGTTGTTGCATCAGGACACCACCAACGCCGGTACCACTGGCGTCGACATGAAGGACGAAAGGCTTGGTGATATCTGGAGAGGCGAGAATGGGGTTAGAACAGAGGAGGAATTTGAGTTGTTCAAAAGCAACGGTTTGCCGTATGGTCCAATTATACCGTTGCTTGGGACTGGTTAATAGAATTAGAGGTGTGGCGACTGTACTGAAATTCCTCACAAACCTACGGTAGTAAGAGGCAAGACCAAGGAAGCGCAGGAGCTGCTTCCTGGTGGTAGGCTGTGGATACTGTAGGATGGCTTGAGTGTGTGAGTCTAACGGAGCTATGCTGCCACTCCCAATAACATGACCCAGATAACGCACTTTACCTTTCGCGAAAGTGGACTTGCCCAGGTTGATGGTGAGGCCGGCTGTCAGGAGCTTGGAGAACAGACGTCGCAGCTGGAGCAGATGTTCACTCCAGGAGTTGGAGGCTACGACGATATCGTCCAGGTAGGCGTATGTGTTATCCAAGCCCTGGATGACACGGTTGACAGCTCTTTGAAAGGTGGCCGGGGCATTACATAGTCCGAAAGGAAGGCGTTCATATCTGAAAAGTCCAAAAGGAGTGATGAAGGCAGATATCTCTTTAGCGCGCTCCGTTAGACACACTTGATAGTACCCCTTAAGCAAGTCCACTTGGGACAAGTACTGGGCACTACCAATGGCATCAAGGATGTCATCTATCCTTGGCAAGGGGTAAGCATCCTTGACAGTGACAGAGTTCAGTTTTCGATAGTCAGTGCACAACCGCACCTTACCTTGGGGTTTGGGCACCAAGATACAAGGTGAGGCCCAGGGGGACTCACAAGGTGTAGCCAGTCCATGATCCAAGAGGTATTGCACCTCAGCACGCATGACTTCCTTCTTGCTCGGGCTGATTCGGTAGAAGGGTTGACGAATCGGCCGGGTGTCGGGGAGCAGTTGGATGTCGTGCTGGGTAACATTACACTCTTGGGGATCATCTCTGAACAACTCTTGATGTTCTCTGAAGATCTTGACGAGAGGTGCACTATGATTATCCTGAAAGTATTTGGGAAGATCATTAAGGATTTCGGAATTAGAAAGCGCTGACTCCTTGTCAGTGCTTTCGGGAGGAGAAGCTGGGAAGGTCTCACTGTGGATGTAGGGTTCTGTGAATGTGGAATAATTAGTCAAGACAGTGGGAGGAGTACCATTATATTGCTTCAGGAGGTTGACGTGGCACAGCTGGGTCTTCCGCCGCCTATCTGGAGTCTCTATCACATAATTATTATTATTCCTGCACTCTTTGACGCAGTAGGGTCCTGAAAATCTGTTTTGTAAAGGTGAACCTGGGATAGGGAAATAAGCAAGGACGAAGTCTCCCGGCTTGAATTTTCTTACTTTGCTGGTCTGGTCGTAATGAGTCTTCATTCTCACCTGGGCTTTCAATAGATTATCATGGGCAAAGCGGTGGACTCTCTCTAGAATGTGCTGAAGGTTTTGAAGAAACTGGGGCACATTCTGATGCTCACTGAAGGTGGCATCTCTGAGAGAGTCTTTGAAAGCCTTAAGGGGAGTACGGCACTTACGGCCGTAGAGCATCTCATAAGGAGATACTCCTAGGGACTCATTGGGGAGACTTCTGAAAATACACATTATTAGGTCAATCTGCTTATCCCAATCCTTCGAGGTTTCACTACAAAACTTTTTCAAGAGTGCTTTGATGGTCTGATGACTACGTTCAAGAGAACCCTGTGAAGCAGGATGATAGGGGCTGGACAATACCTGTTTGATGTTGAACTCCTCCAGTGTCCTTTTGAAGAGATCACTGGTGAAGTTGGTGCCACAGTCACTTTGAATCTCCCTGGGAAATCCGTATTGAGTGAAGATCTTCAATAGATGTTTGATAACCGTAGCAGCCGTGATGTTCTTCACTGGAACTGCTATGGGAAATCTGGTGGTAGGACACAGGATGGTTAGGATGTAGGCGTTACCTGAACTGGTCCGAGGTAAAGGACCAACACAGTCTATTATGAGTCTGTGGAAAGGTTCCGCAGGCACCTGTATGGGAATCAGTGGTGCTCTGGGAATGGAGACGTTCGGTTTGCCTGCCATCTGACATGTATGACACTGTTTTACGTACTGTTTGACGTTGTTTACCATACCTGGCCAGTAGTAGTCTTGACGAATCCCATGGTAAGTCTTGTTGAAGCCGTAGTGGGAGAATGCTCCATGGGCCAGGTGTAGAATAGTGGGCCGCAGGCTGGTGGGAATCACAAGTTGTTCGGTGTTGGCCCAATCGTCCTCCTCCTTCAGTTTACTGGGTCTATATCTGCGGTAGAGCAAGTCGTTCTCTAGGAAGAACCCAGGAATACTGTTGGGTTGAGTCTCAGCCTGGAAAAACAATGGTGTTAAAGTAAGATCTTCCCTCTGCAACTTACGGAACTCCAACTTGGTCAGATGCGGGGGTAGTTTCTGAGGGTCTTGAGGGACAGCGGTAGCAGTAGAGTCAGCTGGCTGTGGACGTGCGGCTTGTGCACGGGTGGTCACGAGAACCGGAGGAGAAACTTCATCACTCTCTTGAACCTCTGCTGGAACATACTCAAGAATAGGGTTACTTGGCACAGAGTTACACACCTGGGGTTTGTCCATGACGATCAGGTTGGTCGGTTGCAGGTCTTCTGCCAAGTCGTTGCCTAGGAGAAGTTGCACTCCAGGCATGGGAAAAGGCTTTTCCCTGACGGCGACTTGGACTTCCCCGTTCACGTAGGGACAATCCAGGTGGACTCTGGCGAGAGGGTATGGAGTGGTAGCAGTGAGGTCAGTGATGAAGACTGTTTCCCCGGTGTAGACTATGTTGGGCACAGCCGACTTCAAGATGATCGATTGTAGAGCCGCTGTGTCCCTCAAGATCTTCAATTTGAAACGTCCCTCCGGATTTGAACCGTTGGCAGAGACAGTTCCAGTATACAGGTGGTTACTGAAAAGAGAAAGATCATTAACATCAACACCAACATTCATCACAGGCTTACCGGACTTAGGAGGAGTTGGTTTGGGTCGTTGTTGGTCAGTGGTTCCCTTGTATTGAGACTTACCACACTTGTCTATGGTATGTCCATAGAGTCTACAATACTTGCAGTACAGTTGTGAACCAGCTTGATCGGGGCTCACCTTCTCGTAACTGTACCACGACTTCTTACTGGAGGATGGTTCAGGTGTCAGCCGGTGGATGAGGCTGTAAGTGTCAGCCGACTTAGCACACTTCAGGTAGTCGGTTTCTTCTTTATCTGCTAAGTAGAGGCGGACAGGAGGCGGCACACGTCTCAAGAATTCTTCAACAAGCATCAGGTTGACGAGTTCTGTAAAAGTAGAGACATGTGCTGCTTCCAGCCATTTCATGAAATACCTCCGTTTCGTGTTAGCAAACTCGAGGAAGGTAGTGGTACTTGCCTTCAGGTGGTCACGGAATTTCCTTCTATAACTTTCAGTAGAGAGGAGGTAGGCGTCCAACACTGCTTGTTTCAGAGTGTAGTAGTCATTCTCAGACGCCAAAGTACTGAGTGTGACTGCAGCTCTACCTGTAAGATGGACTCTGAGAAGTGTGGCCCATTGGTTGACAGGCCAACTGAGTTGATTAGCAAGGGTTTCAAAGGTGGTGAAAAAAACATCAACTTCTGCTTCTACAAAGGATGGCATTAACTTACTTGCATGTGATATATTAAAACTGACGGGAAGATTGGCAGTAGCTTGTTGGCGTTGAGTGAAGTGGGAAGTTTCCAAGGCGATTTCGCGTTGACGACACTCTAGAGCCAGAGTCGCTTGTTGCTTGTCATGTTCGCGTTGTATTTCCAACTCGCGTTGTTTGGTTTCAAGCTGTACTCGTTCACGTTCACGGAGTAATGCGACCTCACGTTCGTGTTCTTCTCTCCTCAAAGCAGCTTCGCGTTCTTGTTCGTCTCTCCTCAAAGCAGCTTCGCGTTCTTGTTCTTCCCTCCGTATGGCAGCTGTTCGTTCTTCAATCTTTGCCAGTTCTAGTTTGAGTTTCAGCGTTGCCAAGTCAGGTTTATCTGCAATATAGTAAGTTTCATGAGTTTCAGAGTCTATCTTACCTTGCTCTAAATAGTAATCCAGCAACAGGTTGTGTAGGTCATTTTTGTTGGCTTGGTAGGGAACTTCTAGTTGATACTCATGTGCAAGAGTTTGTAGTTCAGTCCTCTTGGCACGACTCAAAGTCCCTATTTCACCTGCTGGATTTGCACGGAAAGTTTGGAGACGAAACATGGTGAAATTAGCAAATAAAGGTACACGAATGTTCAATAATGAAATGTCAGAAACAGGACAACGTGGCAACTGGTACCTATCCTGTGTGATCTTTAACAATTAACGTTAAGTGAAAGATATTAAATTAAATCAAGGGCGCAGGAAATCTTGTACCCGGTACTCATGTAAGAGAATAAGGGCAAGAAAATCCTACTAACAAATGAAACAAAGTTTCGAAAACAAATGAAACAGTTAAATGCTTCAAAAGTAAAATTGGTAGTCCAAGGATGTAGGCATACCTTGCCAAGTCTCTAAAGGACATAAAGCAAGTTTTTCCCACTGAATTTAATATGATACTTACAGAATTAGCGAATTTTTGTGCTCTGAAAAAATAAGCTAATTCCCTACCGTTGTATGTATCATCATCTCTGACTGACGTGTAGGGGTGCGAGGTGTCAACTGGTGACGAGAACTGCTGCTGAGGTCCCAATTCAGCAACTAAAGTTCGAGCTAGAGGAACTATGGCCCTCTTTGTCCTCCTACAGTCAGATTGCAGAAGATTGGGTACTCTTGACCCGGGGCAGACCACAGTACCAGGGTACCAATATGATGATCTGTCAGAATGAGAAATATTCAAGGGACATAGATGGTAAATACGAGTAATAACATGGAGGGAGAGATGACCAATTAAGAGTATGACTGAGGCCTACAGTCACCACGTAATCCAAAGTTGTCTCACCTTCACTATATGTTACTCTCGTAATGCACAATACACCGCACCTTATAAAAAATGAAATTGAATGAAAAATAGTAAAGCTACGTTAACAAAGTTAAATACGCTTACCATAAATTACCACTTGGCACCAGTACCTGAGTGAAGCTCCTAGGACAGGCCCCCATATAACTTGTGACGGTAACGCGTTGGTGTTCGGCTGTTTAAGGCTAGGGGTATGGCCTCGTCACATAGTTATAAAAAAAAATAGAAAAACTGGAACTTCGTCTGTGGTAAGGTAAGGAGAAGACACACAAAACACAAGTAAACTTTAACAATGAAATTTTAATTACGTTAAATAAATCAAAACATGAAAATAATGCACAAACAAATATGTATAATAAAATCAATGAATCAAAATAATAAGAATACTTAAATGACACAATGAAAGTTACGTTAAGGCAAAATAATAAGAAGTGCAACACAAAAGTTAAGTGGGAGGTGCTGGAATATTGGCTTAAAGCCACCACCTCTCTCAGTACACGCTAACGTCTAGCTGGGAGGAGTGCTGGCTACGAAAGCACGGAACATTCTGAGGACTGATGTTGGGGCGACCCCAGACATCAGGTAGTATTGGGGGCGAGTGCAGGTGCAGCCAGACCGGCGACCAATCAGCGGAGCCGTAGCGATCAACGGGTAGTTTGGTGGTTGGAGTTCGAACAGGTGGCTGGATGCATACGTTTCTGCTCACCCTGGCAAGCCTTGCTGGTGCTGGTGTTGTTGTCGTTGTTTGACATTTCTTCCATAGTCTTTTATATAATTGTGACGACGTAATTATGAAGGGAAGAGCAGGCTCAATCTCTTGAAGGAGATTATTGTCACAATATATATATATATATATATATGTATATATATATATATGTGTGTGTATATAATTGGGGTACCATCTCTGGTGCAATTGTTGGGACCCATAGCTTCGAAGAAAAAATAAAGAGTATTCAGAGCAGACCTTGTGGATTCTCACTGAACACTTTAATCTTTTCTTCTCCTATCACCCCTATTCTATATAAATATATATATATATATATATATATATATATATATATATATATATATATATATATATATATATATATATATATATATATATATATATATATATATGTCGTACCTAGTAGCCAGAACGCACTTCTCAGCCTACTATTCAAGGCCCGATTTGCCTAATAAGCCAAGTTTTCCTGAATTAATATATTTTCTCTAATTTTTTTCTTATGAAATGATAAAGCTACCCATTTCATTATGCATGAGGTCAATTTTTTTTTATTGGAGTTAAAATTAACGTAGAAATCTGACCGAACCTAACCAACCCTACCTAACCTAACCTAACCTATCTTTATAGGTTATGTTAGGTTAGGTAGCCGAAAAAGTTAGGTTAGGTTAGGTTAGGTAGGTTAGGTAGTCGAAAAACAATTAATTCGTGAAAACTTGGCTTATTAGGCAAATCGGGCCTTGCATAGTAGGCTGAGAAGTGAGTTCTGGCTACTAGGTACGACATATATATATATATATATATATATATATATATATATATATATATATATATATATATATATATATATATATATATATATATATATATATATATAAACATTGAATAATGGTTGTGTGTTATCCTCTGACATGATGATATATGATGCGACATTATAATAACATGCAAACATCAGTAATGAGGTATTACGGTGTTATTAAAATATTTAACATAGCAATAATATAAAATATCGAGACCAAGCAGTAGGGTTGAAGACGCGTGAGTGTGCTCCCGAGACACGCGGCCGTCAGAACACATCACTCAGCAAACAGCAGATGACAGTGAGAAAAGAAAGAATATGAATAAATGATATATAACAGAAACTATATACCAAACATGCATGGCATAATATATTATGTCACATAATATGATATATTATGTCAGGCATGTTTTTATGTTAAGCACATCGAATATAGACAATAATTAAAGAGAGAATATCAGGAATGGGAACAATTAGGAGAAAGCGCCAAACCATATATATATATATAGCACTTATAAATAGAGCACTTGGAAGAGATCAGGATATGGATTTGGGATTGGGACGGGGGGAAAGGAATGGTGGCCAACCACTAGGATGGTCGGGGATTGAACGCCGACCTGCATGAAGCGAAGCCGTCGCTCTACCGTCCAGCTCAAGTGGTTGGCGAGAGAATATCAGGTAATGAAGTACATTTTTAAATAAACGTGTATAGCAACACTTGACATGTGTACACCAGCATCCATCAGATGTACACCAGCATACATCAGATGTACACCAGCATACATCAGATGTACACCAGCATCCGTCCGATGTACACCAGCATCCATCAGATGTACACCAGCATACATCAGATGTACACCAGTATCCGTCAGATGTACACCAGCATCCATCAGATGTACACCAGTATCCGTCAGATGTACACCAGCATCCATCAGATGTACACCAGCATCCATCAGATGTACACCAGCATCCATCAGATGTACACCAGCATCCATCAGATGTACACCAGCATCCGTCAGATGCACACCAGTATCCGTCAGATGTACACCAGTATCCGTCAGATGTACACCAGTATCCGTCAGATGTACACCAGTATCCGTCAGATGTACACCAGCATCCATCAGATGTACACCAGCATCCATCAGATGTACACCAGCATCCATCAGATGTACACCAGCATCCATCAGATGTACACCAGTATCCGTCAGATGTACACCAGTATCCGTCAGATGTACACCAGCATCCATCAGATGTACACCAGCATCCATCAGATGTACACCAGTATCCGTCCGATGTACACCAGCATCCGTCAGATGTACACCAGCATCCATCAGATGTACACCAGCATCCATCAGATGTACACCAGCATCCATCAGATGTACACCAGCATCCATCAGATGTACACCAGCATCCATCAGATGTACACCAGCATACATCAGATGTACACCAGTATCCGTCAGATGTACACCAGCATCCATCAGATGTACACCAGCATACATCAGATGTACACCAGCATCCGTCCGATGTACACCAGCATCCGTCAGATGTACACCAGCATCCATCAGATGTACACCAGTATCCGTCAGATGTACACCAGCATCCGTCAGATGTACACCAGCATCCGTCAGATGTACACCAGCATCCGTCAGATGTACACCAGCATCCGTCCGATGTACACCAGCATCCGTCAGATGTACACCAGCATCCGTCAGATGTACACCAGCATCCGTCAGAAGTACACCAGCATCCGTCAGATGTACACCAGCATACATCAGATGTACACCAGCATCCGTCCGATGTACACCAGCATACATCAGATGTACACCAGCATCCGTCCGATGTACACCAGCATCCGTCAGATGTACACCAGCATCCGTCAGATGTACACCAGCATACATCAGATGTACACCAGCATCCGTCCGATGTACACCAGCATCCGTCAGATGTACACCAGCATCCGTCAGATGTACACCAGCATCCGTCAGAAGTACACCAGCATCCGTCAGATGTACACCAGCATACATCAGATGTACACCAGCATCCGTCAGATGTACACCAGCATCTGAAATATGTACACCAGCATCCGTCAGAAGTACACCAGCATCCGTCAGATGTACACCAGCATCCGTCAGAAGTACACCAGCATCCGTCAGATGTACACCAGCATCTGAAAGATGTACACCAGCATCCGTCAGAAGTACACCAGCATCCGTCAGATGTACACCAGCATCCGTCAGATGTACACCAGCATCCGTCAGATGTACACCAGCATCTGAAAGATGTACACCAGCATCCGACAGATGTACACTGGCAGATGTACACACAGGTGTAAACTAATTCTTGGCAGGTTTACACTAATACCTGGCAGAAAAATTATGAACACCAATACCAGGAAGAACAAGACAAAGCTGTGCACCATCCCCAGGAAGGTGTACACCAGCACCTGTACACCATCCCCAGGAAGGTGTACACCAGCACCTGTACACCATCCCCAGGAAGGTGTACACCAGCACCTGTACACCATCCCCAGGAAGGTGTACACCAGCACCTGTACACCATCCCCAGGAAGGTGTACACCAGCACCTGTACACCATCCCCAGGAAGGTGTACACTAGCACCTGTACACCATCCCCAGGAAGGTGTACACCAGCACCTGTACACCATCCCCAGGAAGGTGTACACCAGCACCTGTACACCATCCCCAGGAAGGTGTACACCAGCACCTGTACACCATCCCCAGGAAGGTGTACACCAGCACTTGTACACCATCCCCAGGAAGGTTTACACCAGCACCTGTACACCATCCCCAGGAAGGTGTACACCAGCACCTGTACACCATCCCCAGGAAGGTGTACACCAGCACCTGTACACCATCCCCAGGAAGGTGTACACTAGCACCTGTACACCATCCCCAGGAAGGTGTACACCAGCACCTGTACACCATCCCCAGGAAGGTGTACACCAGCACCTGTACACCATCCCCAGGAAGGTGTACACCAGCACTTGTACACCATCCCCAGGAAGGTTTACACCAGCACCTGTACACCATCCCCAGGAAGGTGTACACCAGCACCTGTACACCATCCCCAGGAAGGTGTACACCAGCACCTGTACACCATCCCCAGGAAGGTGTACACCAGCACCTGTACACCATCCCCAGGAAGGTGTACACCAGCACTTGTACACCATCCCCAGGAAGGTGTACACCAGCACCTGTACACCATCCCCAGGAGAGGTTCATCTGATCTTCTGACGATAGACAGCTCCTTCAACCACTTTAGGAGACAGTGAAAGTAAAGTATATACTCCCTTCCTACTTCCCTCTGTCTTGCTTCTAAATGATAAGTTATATTTGTTATATCTTTGTACAGGTATTGATATTCTCCCTATATATTATATATTTATATTGTGCTAAGGGCTTTCTGCCCCTTCCCACTTCCCTCTGTCTCATCTCTCTTTTCCTATCCCCCTCTCTTCCCATTTCTTTTCCACTCTCCAACTTTCTCTCCCAAGATCCCCCCTTCCACTCTCCTCCATTCCGCCTCTCCAACCGGAGAGTGCCCAGCGATGCCCGGGTCGACTCAAGCACCCCTCATCAGTCTGTATTTTTCTGTTTTTCTGTTTCTGTCAGTCTATCTGCCTCTCTCTCACATCTTCATTATTTCAGTATGCCTTTATAATTAATGAAATAAAAAATAATAAAATAGTTACCAATTGGCCTAGCGAAGCAGTTTTTTTTTAATATTATTATTTTCTACCACAGACGTGGCCACGCATTTATAATGCTAACCAGCATATATACATTTTCTTCTGTCCTCTATGGACAGGGTGAGAGATCTATTAAACATATAGTTCAGGGATTTATTGAACAATCAACCACAGAAGGTGATTGTAGTGCTTTTAAGATGCTAATCTAACCTAAAGACATAAATACACACACACACATACACACACAAACACACACACACACATATATATATATATATGTCGTACCTAGTAGCCAGAACTCACTTCTCAGCCTACTATTCAAGGCCCGATTTGCCTAATAAGCCATGTTTTCCTGAATTAATATATTTACTATAATTTTTTTCTTATGAAATGATAAAGCAACCCTTTTCTCTATGTATGAGGTCAATTTTTTTTTATTGGAGTTAAAATTAACGTAGATATATGACCGAACCTAACCAACCCTACCTAACCTAACCTAACCTATATTTATAGGTAAGGTTAGGTTAGGTAGCCAAAAAAAGCTAGGTTAGGTTAGGTTAGGTAGGTTAGGTAGACGAAAAAACATTAATTCATGAAAACTTGGCTTATTAGGCAAATCGGGCCTTGAATAGTAGGCTGAGAAGTGCGTTCTGGCTATTAGGTACGACATATATATATATATATATATATATATATATATATATATATATATATATATATATATATATATATATATATATATATATATATATGTCGTACCTAGTAGCCAGAACGCACTTCTCAGCCTACTATGCAAGGCCCAATTTGCCTAATAAGCCAAGTTTTCTTGAATTAATTGTTTTTCGACTACCTAACCTACCTAACCTAACCTAACCTAACTTTTTTGGCTACCTAACCTAACCTAACCTATGAAGATAGGTTAGATTAGGTTAGGTAGGGTTGGTTAGGTTCGGTCATATATCTACGTTAATTTTAACTCCAATAAAAAAAAATTGAACTCATACATAATGAAATGGGTAGCTTTATCATTTCATAAGAAAAAAAAATTGAGAAAGTATATTAATTCAGGAAAACTTGGCTTATTAGGCAAATCGGGCCTTGAATAGTAGGCTGAGAAGTGCGTTCTGGCTACTAGGTACGACATATATATATATATATATATATATATATATATATATATATATATATATATATATGTCGTACCTAGTAGCCAGAACTCACTTCTCAGCCTACTATTCAAGGCCCGATTTGCCTAATAAGCCAAGTTTTCCTGAATTAATATATTTACTATAATTTTTTTCTTATGAAATGATAAAGCAACCCTTTTCTCTATGTATGAGGTCAACTTTTTTTATTGGAGTTAAAATTAACGTAGATATATGACCGAACCTAACCAACCCTACCTAACCTAACCTAACCTATATTTATAGGTAAGGTTAGGTTAGGTGGCCAAAAAAAGCTAGGTTAGGTTAGGTTAGGTAGGTTAGGTAGACGAAAAAACATTAATTCATGAAAACTTGTCTTATTAGGCAAATCGGGCCTTGAATAGTAGGCTGAGAAGTGCGTTCTGGCTATTAGGTACGACATATATATATATATATATATATATATATATATATATATATATATATATATATATATATATATATATGTCGTACCTAGTAGCCAGAACTCACTTCTCAGCCTACTATTCAAGGCCCGATTTGCCTAATAAGCCAAGTTTTCCTGAATTAATATATTTACTATAATTTTTTTCTTATGAAATGATAAAGCAACCCTTTTCTCTATGTATGAGGTCAATTTTTTTTTATTGGAGTTAAAATTAACGTAGATATATGACCGAACCTAACCAACCCTACCTAACCTAACCTAACCTATATTTATAGGTAAGGTTAGGTTAGGTAGCCAAAAAAAGCTAGGTTAGGTTAGGTTAGGTAGGTTAGGTAGACGAAAAAACATTAATTCATGAAAACTTGGCTTATTAGGCAAATCGGGCCTTGAATAGTAGGCTGAGAAGTGCGTTCTGGCTATTAGGTACGACATATATATATATATATATATATATATATATATATATATAGGTCATATATCTACGTTAATTTTAACTCAAAAAAAAAAATGACCTCATACATAATGAAATGGGTAGCTTTATCATTTCATAAGAAAAAAATTAGAGAAAATATATTAATTCAGGAAAACTTGGCTTATTAGGCAAATCGGGCCTTGCATAGCAGGCCGATTACGCCGTTCTGGCTACTAGGTACGACATATATATATATATATATATATATATATATATATATATATATATATATATATATATATATATATATATATATATATATATATATATATATATATATATATATATATATATATATATTTTGGTAGCAGTCTTTCCTGTAGACATATATTATTAAATATGACCGAAAAAGTAAGATTAATAATTCTAACACGAATTTTCTCAATCTTTCGTACATTTCGTTTCACTGTTGGAGGTAAATCAAAAATCAATTCTCCAAAATTCATTTTTATTTCTAGTCTGACGCGACACGAGCGCGTTTCGTAAAACTTATTACATTTTCAAAGACTTTAGTTCACAAATACACAACTGAATAGAACTTACGCATCTCCGATTTTATATCTACATTTGAGTGAGGTGGAAGGGGTGATGTGGCATTAACACAAGACAGAACAAGATGTGGTATTAATAGGGTATTAATTTCATCAACACAAGACAGAACAAGAGTATTAATAGGGTATTAATTTCATCAACACAAGACAGAACACGAAACAATGGATATTGAATAGAAGTGTTTGTAGAAAGCCTATTGGTCCATATTTCTTGATGCTTCTATATTGGAGCGGAGTCTTGAGGTGGGTAGAATATAGTTGTGCAATAATTGGCTGTTGATTGCTGGTGTTGACTTTT
This sequence comes from Procambarus clarkii, assembly GCF_040958095.1. Taxonomy (NCBI): domain Eukaryota; kingdom Metazoa; phylum Arthropoda; class Malacostraca; order Decapoda; family Cambaridae; genus Procambarus; species Procambarus clarkii. The sequence continues at coordinate 56,618,546 of NC_091150.1, read as the reverse complement.
TGATGTGTAGTGCCTCGCAAACGTCAAGCCGCCTGCTATCGCTGTATCTATCGATGATTTCTGTGTTGTTTACTAGGATTTCTCTGGCGATGGTTTGGTTGTGGGAAGAGATTATATGTTCCTTAATGGAGCCCTGTTGCTTATGCATCGTTAAACGCCTAGAAAGAGATGTTGTTGTCTTGCCTATATACTGGGTTTTTTGGAGCTTACAGTCCCCAAGAGGGCATTTGAAGGCATAGACGACGTTAGTCTCTTTTAAAGCGTTCTGTTTTGTGTCTGGAGAGTTTCTCATGAGTAGGCTGGCCGTTTTTCTGGTTTTATAGTAAATCGTCAGTTGTATCCTCTGATTTTTGTCTGTAGGGATAACGTTTCTATTAACAATATCTTTCAGGACCCTTTCCTCCGTTTTATGAGCTGTGGAAAAGAAGTTCCTGTAAAATAGTCTAATAGGGGGTATAGGTGTTGTGTTAGTTGTCTCTTCAGAGGTTGCATGGCTTTTCACTTTCCTTCTTATGATGTCTTCGACGAAACCGTTGGAGAAGCCGTTATTGACTAGGACCTGCCTTACCCTACAGAGTTCTTCGTCGACTTGCTTCCATTCTGAGCTGTGGCTGAGAGCACGGTCGACATATGCGTTAACAACACTCCTCTTGTACCTGTCTGGGCAGTCGCTGTTGGCATTTAGGCACATTCCTATGTTTGTTTCCTTAGTGTAGACTGCAGTGTGGAAACCTCCGCCCTTTTCCATGACTGTTACATCTAGAAAGGGCAGCTTCCCATCCTTTTCCATCTCGTAAGTGAAACGCAGCACGGAACTCTGCTCAAATGCCTCCTTCAGCTCCTGCAGATGTCTGACATCAGGTACCTGTGTAAAAATGTCGTCAACATACCTGCAGTATATGGCCGGTTTCAAGTTCATGTCGACTAAGACTTTTTGCTCGATGGTACCCATGTAGAAGTTTGCAAACAGGACACCTAGGGGAGAATCCATGGCGACCCCATCTACTTGCTTATACATGTGCCCATCCGGGCTCAAGAAGGGTGCCTCTTTAGTACAAGCTTGGAGTAGTTTCCTCAGAATATTTTCTGGTATGTCAAGAGGAGTACAGGCTGGATCACGATACACTCTGTCAGCTATCATTCCGATTGTCTCGTCCACAGGTACGTTGGTAAACAGCGATTCTACGTCCAACGAGGCTCTTATCCCTGTGGCCCATGTGCCCCGCAGTAAGTCAACAAATTCCTTTGGAGACTTCAGGCTGAAGGCGCAAGGAACATAAGGAGTCAGCAGGCCGTTGAGTCGCTTCGCCAGTCTGTACGTGGGTGTGGGTATCTGGTTAATGATTGGCCGAAGTGGGTTTCCAGGCTTGTGCGTCTTGACATTTCCATACGCATATCCAGGTTTATATTCCCCAATGATCTTTGGCAGGTGGAGTTCGGATTTCTTGGCGTTCACAGTTTCGATCAGTTTGTTGACCTTTGCTTTTAATTCGGCTGTAGTGTCCTTCTTTACCCTTTGGAACTTAGTTTGGTCAGAGAGTATGATGTTCATTTTCGCCAGATATTCGTCTTTTTTAAGAATGACATATATTGGTGACTTGTCACCTCTCCTGACAACTATCTCCTTGTTCTCACGAAGGCTTTTAGCTGCCGCTTTAAGCTCGGGGGACAGTATGGTGCTTCTGTAGTTGCCTCGATTCTTTCCTCCTTCTGCAATAAGTTCTGCTTGTAAGGTATCTTTGGTAGTGACCTTCTTTTGTGTCTCGAGGTCGAATATGTCGTCCAACAGAATTTCCAACTCTACTTTCCGGGCCATCTCACTCGGTCTGGACATAACATGACAGTTTATGCCCAGATTTAGGAGAGTGACTTGGTCCTCAGTGAGGTTAATTCCTGCAAGGTTCAGGAAGCCATCTCTTGGTCGTGGAATTGCCATAGGTCCTCCATATAATGTTGTTAGTTTCTTGATAATCCTTGTTTCAGTGCTGAGGTGATGTTGGTCTGTGAGGATGTCGAGGTGTTGTTCAATGCGGGTACGGATACTATCGTCGATGTTGCTATTTCTCCACTCGTTTGTAGCATGAAGTAGTTGCGTTTTGTTGTCTTTGATTTCATTCTCTGCCTTGTATATCTGATCACGAATCAGATCCTGGCGATATTTTATCGTGAAGGCTTGATTCCTTGCTGCTGGGTCGTGCGTTTTAATATTAGTATATTTTGGTAGCAGTCTTTCCTGTAGACATATATTATTAAATATGACCGAAAAAGTAAGATTAATAATTCTAACACGAATTTTCTCAATCTTTCGTACATTTCGTTTCACTGTTGGAGGTAAATCAAAAATCAATTCTCCAAAATTCATTTTTATTTCTAGTCTGACGCGACACGAGCGCGTTTCGTAAAACTTATTACATTTTCAAAGACTTTAGTTCTTTGAAAGTTCTTTTTAGTTCTTTAGTTCTTCAGAGTGTATCGTGATCCAGCCTGTACTCCTCTTGACATACCAGAAAATATTCTGAGGAAACTACTCCAAGCTTGTACTAAAGAGGCACCCTTCTTGAGCCCGGATGGGCACATGTATAAGCAAGTAGATGGGGTCGCCATGGGTTCTCCCCTAGGTGTCCTGTTTGCAAATTTCTACATGGGTACCATCGAGCAAAAAGTCTTAGTCGACATGAACTTGAAACCGGCCATATACTGCAGGTATGTTGACGACATTTTTACACAGGTACCTGATGTCAGACATCTGCAGGAGCTGAAGGAGGCATTTGAGCAGAGTTCCGTGCTGCGTTTCACTTACGAGATGGAAAAGGATGGGAAGCTGCCCTTTCTAGATGTAACAGTCATGGAAAAGGGCGGAGGTTTCCACACTGCAGTCTACACTAAGGAAACAAACATAGGAATGTGCCTAAATGCCAACAGCGACTGCCCAGACAGGTACAAGAGGAGTGTTGTTAATGCATATGTCGACCGTGCTCTCAGCCACAGCTCTGAATGGAAGCAAGTCGACGAAGAACTCTGTAGGGTAAGGCAGGTCCTAGTCAATAACGGCTTCTCCAATGGTTTCGTCGAAGACATCATAAGAAGGAAAGTGAAAAGCCATGCAACCTCTGAAGAGACAACTAACACAACACCTATACCCCCTATTAGACTATTTTACAGGAACTTCTTTTCCACAGCTCATAAAACGGAGGAAAGGGTCCTGAAAGATATTGTTAATAGAAACGTTATCCCTACAGACAAAAATCAGAGGATACAACTGACGATTTACTATAAAACCAGAAAAACGGCCAGCCTACTCATGAGAAACTCTCCAGACACAAAACAGAAAGCTTTAAAAGAGACTAACGTCGTCTATGCCTTCAAATGCCCTCTTGGGGACTGTAAGCTCCAAAAAACCCAGTATATAGGCAAGACAACAACATCTCTTTCTAGGCGTTTAACGATGCATAAGCAACAGGGCTCCATTAAGGAACATATAATCTCTTCCCACAACCAAACCATCGCCAGAGAAATCCTAGTAAACAACACAGAAATCATCGATAGATACAGCGATAGCAGGCGGCTTGACGTTTGCGAGGCACTACACATCAAGAAGTCAACACCAGCAATCAACAGCCAATTATTGCACAACTATATTCTACCCACCTCAAGACTCCGCTCCAATATAGAAGCATCAAGAAATATGGACCAATAGGCTTTCTACAAACACTTCTATTCAATATCCATTGTTTCGTGTTCTGTCTTGTGTTGATGAAATTAATACCCTATTAATACTCTTGTTCTGTCTTGTGTTGATGAAATTAATACCCTATTAATACCACATCTTGTTCTGTCTTGTGTTAATGCCACATCACCCCTTCCACCTCACTCAAATGTAGATATAAAATCGGAGATGTTTAAGTTCTATTCAGTTGTGTATTTGTGAACTAAAGTCTTTGAAAATGTAATAAGTTTTACGAAACGCGCTCGTGTCGCGTCAGACTAGAAATAAAAATGAATTTTGGAGAATTGATTTTTGATTTACCTCCAACAGTGAAACGAAATGTACGAAAGATTGAGAAAATTCGTGTTAGAATTATTAATCTTACTTTTTCGGTCATATTTAATAATATATATATATATATATATATATATATATATATATATATATATATATATATATATATATATATATATATATATATATATATGCGAACAAGCCTGAATGGTCCCCAGGACTATATGCGAATGAAAACTCACACCCCAGAAGTGACTCGAACCCATACTCCCAGAAGCAACGCAACTGGTAACTACAGGGCGCCTTAATCCGCTTGACCATCACGGCCGTCAAAAGGAAGTGATAGCCGAGGCTATTTGAGCCACTTCCCCGACGGCAACTCGGATGGTAATCTTGGGCATAGCATTTCACCAAATCACCTCATTCTTTGGGGCACACGTGAGGAACACAAATGCGAACAAGCCTGAATGGTCCCCAGGACTATATGCGAATGAAAACTCACACCCCAGAAGTGACTCGAACCCATACTCCCAGAAGCAACGCAACTGGTAACTACAGGGCGCCTTAATCCGCTTGACCATCACGGCCGTCAAAAGGAAGTGATAGCCGAGGCTATTTGAGCCACTTCCCCGACGGCAACTCGGATCGTAATCTTGGGCATAGCATTTCACCAAATCACCTCATTCTTTGGGGCACACGTGAGGAACACAAATGCGAACAAGCCTGAATGGTCCCCAGGACTATATGCGAATGAAAACTCACACCCCAGAAGTGACTCGAACCCATACTCCCAGAAGCAACGCAACTGGTAACTACAGGGCGCCTTAATCCGCTTGACCATCACGGCCGTCAAAAGGAAGTGATAGCCGAGGCTATTTGAGCCACTTCCCCGACGGCAACTCGGATGGTAATCTTGGGCATAGCATTTCACCAAATCACCTCATTCTTTGGGGCACACGTGAGGAACACAAATGCGAACAAGCCTGAATGGTCCCCAGGACTATATGCGAATGAAAACTCACACCCCAGAAGTGACTCGAACCCATACTCCCAGAAGCAACGCAACTGGTAACTACAGGGCGCCTTAATCCGCTTGACCATCACGGCCGTCAAAAGGAAGTGATAGCCGAGGCTATTTGAGCCACTTCCCCGACGGCAACTCGGATGGTAATCTTGGGCATAGCATTTCGCCAAATCACCTCATTCTTTGGGGCACACGTGAGGAACACAAATGCGAACAAGCCTGAATGGTCCCCAGGACTATATGCGAATGAAAACTCACACCCCAGAAGTGACTCGAACCCATACTCCCAGAAGCAACGCAACTGGTAACTACAGGGCGCCTTAATCCGCTTGACCATCACGGCCGTCAAAAGGAAGTGATAGCCGAGGCTATTTGTGCCACTTCCCCGACGGCAACTCGGATGGTAATCTTGGGCATAGCATTTCACCAAATCACCTCATTCTTTGGGGCACACGTGAGGAACACAAATGCGAACAAGCCTGAATGGTCCCCAGGACTATATGCGAATGAAAACTCACACCCCAGAAGTGACTCGAACCCATACTCCCAGAAGCAACGCAACTGGTAACTACAGGGCGCCTTAATCCGCTTGACCATCACGGCCGTCAAAAGGAAGTGATAGCCGAGGCTATTTGAGCCACTTCCCCGACGGCAACTCGGATGGTAATCTTGGGCATAGCATTTCACCAAATCACCTCATTCTTTGGGGCACACGTGAGGAACACAAATGCGAACAAGCCTGAATGGTCCCCAGGACTATATGCGAATGAAAACTCACACCCCAGAAGTGACTCGAACCCATACTCCCAGAAGCAACGCAACTGGTAACTACAGGGCGCCTTAATCCGCTTGACCATCACGGCCGTCAAAAGGAAGTGATAGCCGAGGCTATTTGAGCCACTTCCCCGACGGCAACTCGGATGGTAATCTTGGGCATAGCATTTCACCAAATCACCTCATTCTTTGGGCACACGTGAGGAACACAAATGCGAACAAGCCTGAATGGTCCCCAGGACTATATGCGAATGAAAACTCACACCCCAGAAGTGACTCGAACCCATACTCCCAGAAGCAACGCAACTGGTAACTACAGGGCGCCTTAATCCGCTTGACCATCACGGCCGTCAAAAGGAAGTGATAGCCGAGGCTATTTGAGCCACTTCCCCGACGGCAACTCGGATGGTAATCTTGGGCATAGCATTTCACCAAATCACCTCATTCTTTGGGGCACACGTGAGGAACACAAATGCGAACAAGCCTGAATGGTCCCCAGGACTATATGCGAATGAAAACTCACACCCCAGAAGTGACTCGAACCCATACTCCCAGAAGCAACGCAACTGGTAACTACAGGGCGCCTTAATCCGCTTGACCATCACGGCCGTCAAAAGGAAGTGATAGCCGAGGCTATTTGAGCCACTTCCCCGACGGCAACTCGGATGGTAATCTTGGGCATAGCATTTCGCCAAATCACCTCATTCTTTGGGGCACACGTGAGGAACACAAATGCGAACAAGCCTGAATGGTCCCCAGGACTATATGCGAATGAAAACTCACACCCCAGAAGTGACTCGAACCCATACTCCCAGAAGCAACGCAACTGGTAACTACAGGGCGCCTTAATCCGCTTGACCATCACGGCCGTCAAAAGGAAGTGATAGCCGAGGCTATTTGAGCCACTTCCCCGACGGCAACTCGGATGGTAATCTTGGGCATAGCATTTCACCAAATCACCTCATTCTTTGGGGCACACGTGAGGAACACAAATGCGAACAAGCCTGAATGGTCCCCAGGACTATATGCGAATGAAAACTCACACCCCAGAAGTGACTCGAACCCATACTCCCAGAAGCAACGCAACTGGTAACTACAGGGCGCCTTAATCCGCTTGACCATCACGGCCGTCAAAAGGAAGTGATAGCCGAGGCTATTTGAGCCACTTCCCCGACGGCAACTCGGATGGTAATCTTGGGCATAGCATTTCACCAAATCACCTCATTCTTTGGGGCACACGTGAGGAACACAAATGCGAACAAGCCTGAATGGTCCCCAGGACTATATGCGAATGAAAACTCACACCCCAGAAGTGACTCGAACCCATACTCCCAGAAGCAACGCAACTGGTAACTACAGGGCGCCTTAATCCGCTTGACCATCACGGCCGTCAAAAGGAAGTGATAGCCGAGGCTATTTGAGCCACTTCCCCGACGGCAACTCGGATGGTAATCTTGGGCATAGCATTTCACCAAATCACCTCATTCTTTGGGGCACACGTGAGGAACACAAATGCGAACAAGCCTGAATGGTCCCCAGCGGTCAAGCGGTCAAGCGGTCAAGCGGTCAAGTGATGGTCAAGCGGATTAAGGCGCCCTGTAGTTACCAGTTGCGTTGCTTCTGGGAGTATGGGTTCGAGTCACTTCTGGGGTGTGAGTTTTCATTCGCATATAGTCCTGGGGACCATTCAGGCTTGTTCGCATTTGTGTTCCTCACGTGTGCCCCAAAGAATGAGGTGATTTGGTGAAATGCTATGCCCAAGATTACCATCCGAGTTGCCGTCGGGGAAGTGGCTCAAATAGCCTCGGCTATCACTTCCTTTTGACGGCCGTGATGGTCAAGCGGATTAAGGCGCCCTGTAGTTACCAGTTGCGTTGCTTCTGGGAGTATGGGTTCGAGTCACTTCTGGGGTGTGAGTTTTCATTCATATATATATATATATATATATATATATATATATATATATATATATATATATATATATATATATATATATATATATATATATGTCGTACCTAGTAGCCAGAACGCACTTCTCAGCCTACTATGCAAGGCCCAATTTGCCTAATAAGCCAAGTTTTCATGAATTATTTATTTTTCGACTACCTAACCTACCTAACCTAACCTAACCTAACTTTTTCGGCTACCTAACCTAACCTAACCTATAAAGATAGGTTAGGTTAGGTTAGGTAGGGTTGGTTAGGTTCGGTCATATACCTACGTTAATTTTAACTCCAATAAAAAAAAATTGACCTGATACATAATGAAATGGGTAGCTTTATCATTTCATAAGAAAAAAATTAGAGAAAATATATTAATTCAGGAAAACTTGGCTTATTAGGCAAATTGGGCCTTGCATAGTAGGCTGAGAAGTGCGTTCTGGCTACTAGGTACGACATATATATATATATATATATATATATATATATATATATATATATATATATATATATATATATATATATATATATTATTATTAATCAATATTATTAATATATATATTAAGAATTATTAATCATACCTTTTCGGTCATATTCAACAACATATGTTTACGAGACTGCTACCAAAATATACTAACATAAGTATACATATACCCACACATACATACATACACATACATTTATGGCTCTCTTACTCTGAGAGGGTTAGATAGCTGAGAGGAAGACGATTCTTTTGAAATTTGTTATTTTAAGATTTTTAGCCAGGTTTATTGCGCTTCTGTAATCATTCCTTGCACTTCATATGTACATACAGTGGATACTGTACTTTGAATGTAATACCTCATCATGAAAAATTGTATATTATCCATATAATAAATAAAACCTTGCTACAACAACATGTCCAACACGACTGCATCGGGGTTGGCATCATTGAAGTGAGCACCAACCGTCATGGAGCCAAAGCGATCCCTATGATGAATGTTGCTGCAGCATTCTGCCGTGACTGATTTTTTCCGTACTATATCATCAAAAAGTTTGTTCTGATCATGCCAAAATAAAACACAACAAAAATTCGTTAATACTACTATCACAATTTATTCAGGCTTTTATAGGATAAAATTATAAATGCTTTCCTTTGATTTCGTTCTGTTTCAGCTGTACGTAATATATATATCCAGGTTGGGAGGGTGCATACTGAGGTAGGGTGAGCATATTTCAAAGACTGCGTTGGTATATTTCAAGATTGGATGGATATATATACTCAGGCTGAATTAGTATGTATAGAGGTAGTGTAGATATACACTGAGGATGGTTAGGTGTATATGAGGCTGAATATGTATGCACCAAAGCTAGGTGGATATATACTGAGGCAGGGTGTGGTTTATACCAAGGCTGGGTGGGTATATACCGAGGCAAGGATGGGTATATACTGAGCCTGGGTGGGTATATACCGAGGCAAGGTGGATATATTGAGGCTGGGTGGGTATATACGGAGGCAAGGTGGATATACTGAGGCTGGGTGGGTATATACCGAGGCAGGGTGGATATACCGAGGCTGGGTGGGTATACACCGAGGCAGGGTGGATATATACCGAGGCTGGGTGTATAAACTGAAGCTGGGTGGATATATACCGAGGCAGGGTGTATATACTGAGGCTGGGTGGGTATATACCGAGGCAGGGTGTATATACAGAGGATGGGTGGGTATATACCGAGGCAGGGTGGATATACTGAGGCTGGGTGTACATACTGAGGCAGGGTGGATATACTGAGGCAGGGTGTATATACTTAGACTGGGTGGATATACCGAGGCAGGGTGGATATACTGAGGCTGGGTGGGTATATACCGAGGCAGGGTGGATATACTGAGGCTAGGTGGGTATATACCGAGGCAGGGTGTATATACTGAGGCTGGGTGGGTATATTCCAAGGCAGGGTGGATATACTGAGGCTGGGTGGGTATATTCCGAGGCAGGGTGTATATACTGAGGCTAGGTGTACATACTGAGACTGGGTGGATATACTGATGCTGGGTGGGTATACCGAGGCATTGTGGATATACTGAGGCTGGGTGGGTATATATACCGAGGCCTGGTGGATATACTGAGGCTGGGTGGGTATATACCGAGGAAGGTGGAGATACTGAGGCTGGGTGGATATACTGAGGCTGGGTGGATATATACCGAGGAAGGTGGATATACTGGGGCTGGGTGGGTATATACCGAGGAAGGTGGATATACTGAGGCTGGGTGGGTATATACCGAGGAAGGTGGGTATACCGAGGCCTGGTGGATATACTGAGGCTGGGTGGGTATATACCGAGGAAGGTGGATATACCGAGGCAGGGTGGATATACTGAGGCTGGGTGGATATATACCGAGGAAGGTGGATATACTGGGGCTGGGTGGGTATATACCGAGGAAGGTGGATATACTGAGGCTGGGTGGGTATATACCGAGGAAGGTGGGTATACCGAGGCATGGTGGATATACTGAGGCTGGGTGGGTATATACCGAGGCAAGGTGGATATACTGAGGCTGGGTGGGTATATACCGAGGCAAGGTGGATATACTGAGGCTGGGTGGGTATATACCGAGGCAAGGTGGATATACTGAGGCTGGGTGGATATATACGGAGGCAGGGTGGATATACTGAGACTGGGTGTATAAACTGCGGATGGGTGGGTATATACCGAGGCAAGGTGGATATACTGAGGCTGGGTGGGTTATACCGAGGCAGGCTAGATATACTGAGGCTGGGCGGGTAAACACCGAGGCAGAGTGGATATACTGAGACTGGGTGTATAAACTGCGGATGGGTGGGTATATACCGAGGCAAGGTGGATATACTGAGGATGGGTGGGTATATCCCGAGGCGAGGTGGATATACTGAGGCTGGGCGGGTATGTATACCAAGGCAAGGTGGATATACTGACGCTGGGTAGGTATATACCGAGGCAGGGTGGATATACTGAGGATGGGTGGGAATATACCGAGGCAAGGTGGATATACTGAGTCTGGGTTGGAATATACCGAGGCAGGGTGGATATACTGGGGCTGGGTGGGTATATACTAAGGCAGGGTGAATATACTGAGACTGTGTGGGTATATACCGAGGTAGGGTGGATATACTGAGGCTGGGTGGATATATACCGAGGCAGGGTGGATATACTGAGGCTGGGTGAGTATATACCGAGACAGAGTGGATATACTGAGGCTGGGTGGATATATATTGAGGCAGGGTGGATTTACTGAGGCTGGGAAGGTATATACTGAGGCTGGGTGGATATATATTGAGGCAGGGTGGATTTACGGAGGCTGGGAAGGTATATACTGTGGATATGTGGGTATATATCGAGGCAGGGTGGATATACTGAGGCTGGGTGGGTATATACTGAGGCAGGGTGGATATACTGAGGCAGGGAGAATATACTGAGGCTGGGTGGGTATATACTTAGGGTGGGGTGGGTATATACTGATGCAGGGTGGATATACTGAGGCTGGATGGGTATATACTGAGGCAGGGAGAATACACAGAGGCAGGGTGGATATACTGAGGCTGGATGGGTATATACTGAGGCAGGGTGTATATACTGAGGATGGGCTTGTATATACCGAGGCAAGGTGGATATACTGAGGCTGGGTGGGTATATACCGAGGTAGGGTGGATATACTGAGGCTGGGTGGGTATATACTGAGTCAGGGAGAATATACTGAGGCTGAGTGGGTATATACTGAGGAAGGGTGAGTATAAACTGAGGCAGAGTATATATACTGATGCTGGCTGGGTATATACTGAGGCAGGGTGGGTATATACCGAGGCTGGGCGGGTATATATCGAGGCAGGGTGGATATACTGAGACTAAGTGGGTATATACTGAGACAGGATGGATATACCGAGGCTGGGTGGGTATATACCCAGGCAGGGAGGATATACTGAGGCTGGGTGGGTATATACTGAGTCAGGGAGAATATACTGAGGCTGGGTGGGTATATACTGAGGCAGGGTGAGTATAAACTGAGGCAGGGTATATATACTGATGCTGGGTGGGTATATATACTGAGGCAGGGTGGATATACCGAGGCTGGGCGGGTATATACCGAGGCAGGGTGGATATACTGAGGCTGAGTGGGTATATACTGAGACAGGGTGGATATACCGAGGCTGGGTGGGTATATACCGAGGCAGGGTAGATATGCCGAGGCTGGGCGGGTATATACCGAGGCAGGGTGGATATACCGAAGCTGGGTGGGTATATACTGAGGCAGGGCGGATATACTGAGGCTGGGTGTATATATACCGCGGCAGGGTGTATATACCGAGGCAGGTTAGGCATATGCCGAGGCAGGGAGGGTATATATCGAGGCAGGGTGGATATACCGAGGGATGTTAGGTATATACCGAGGCTGGTTAGGTATATACCGAAGCAGGTTATGTATATACCGAGGTTGGGCGGGTATATACCGAGGCAGGGTGGATATACCGAGGCTGGGTGGGTATATACTGGGGCAGGGCGGATATACTGAGATATACTGAGGCTTGGTGGGTATATACTGGGGCAGGGCGGATATACTGAGATATACTGAGGCTGGGTGTATATACCGAGGCAGGGTGTATATACCGAGGCAGGTTAGGCATATACCGAGGCAGGGAGGGTATATATCGAGGCAGGGTGGATATACCGAGGCATGTTAGGTATATACCGAGGCAGGTTAGGTATATACCGAGGCATGTTATGTATATACCGAGGCTGGGCGGGTATATACCGAGGCAGGGTGTATATACCGAGGCTGGGTGGGTATATACCGAGGCAGGGTGGATATAGTGAGGCTGGGTGTACATACTGAGGCAGGGTGGATATACTGAGGATGGGTGTATATACTGAGACTGGGTGGATATATGCCAAGGCAGGGTGTATATACTTAGACTGGGTGGATATAAAGAGGCAGGGTGGATATACTGAGGCTGGGTGGGTATATACCGAGGCAGGGTGGATATACTGAGGCTAGGTTGGTATATACCTAGGCAGGGTGGATATACTGAGGCTAGGTGGGTATATACCGAGGCAGGGTGGATATACTTAGGCTGGGTGGGTATATACCGAGGCAGGGTGGATATACTGAGGCTAGGTGGGTATATACCGAGGCAGGGTGAATATACTGAGGCTGGGTGGGTATATACCGAGGCAGGGAGGATATACTGAGGCTAGGTGGGCATATACCGAGGCAGGGTGGATATACTGATGCTGGGTGGGTATATACTGAGGCAGGGTGGATATACCGAGGCTGGGCGGGTATATACCGAGGCAGGGTGGATATACTGAGGCTGGGTGTATATACTGAGGCTGGACGGGTATATACCGAGGCAAGGTGGATATCCTGAGGCTGGGTGGGTTATACCGAGGCAGGCTAGATATACTGAGGCTGGGCGGGTATATACCGAGGCAGAGTGGATATAATGAGGCTGGGTGGGTATATCCCGAGGAAGGGTGGATATACTGAGGCTGGGTGGATATATACGGAGGCAGGGTGGATATACTGAGACTGGGTGTATATACTGCGGTTGGGTGGGTATATACCGAGGAAAGGTGGATATACTGAGGCTGGGTGGGTATATCCCGAGACAAGGTGGATATACTGAGGCTGGGTGGGTATATACCGAGGCAAGGTGGATATACTGAGGCTGGGCGGGTATATATACCGAGGCAGGGTGGATATACTGAGGATGGGTGGGTATATACCTAGGCAAGGTGGATATACTGAGTCTGGGTTGGAATATACCGAGGCAGGGTGGATATACTGGGGCTGGGTGGGTATATACTGAGGCAGGGTGGATATACTGAGACTGTGTGGGTATATACCGTGGTAGGGTGGATATACTGAGGCTGGGTGGATATATACCGAGGTAGGGTGGATATACTGAGGCTGGGTGGGTATATACCGAGACAGAGTGGATATACTGAGGTTGGGTGGATATATATTGAGGCAGGGTGGATTTACTGAGGCTGGGAAGGTATATACTGAGGCTGGGTGGATATATATTGAGGCAGGGTGGATTTACGGAGGCTGGGAAGGTATATACTGTGGATAGGTGGGTATATATCGAGGCAGGGTGGATATACTGAGGCTGAGTGGGTATATACTGAGGCAGGGTGGATATACTGAGGCTGGGTGGGTATATACTGAGGCAGGGAGAATATACTGAGGCCTGTTGGGTATATACTGAGGGTGGGGTGGGTATATACTGATGCAGGGTGGATATACTGAGGCTGGATGGGTATATACTGAGGCAGGGAGAATATACAGAGGCAGGGTGGATATACTGAGGCTAGGTGGGTATATACTGAGGAAGGGTGGATATACTGAGGCTGGGTGGGTATATACTGAGGCAGGGAGAATATACTGAGGCAGGGTGGATATACTGAGGCTGGGAGGATATATACTGAGGCAGGGGGGATTTACTGAGGCTGGGATGGTATATACTGAGGCTGGATGGGTATATACTGAGGCAGGGTGTATATACTGAGGATGGGCTTGTATATACCGAGGCAAGGTGGATATACTGAGGCTGGGTGGGTATATACCGAGGTAGGATGGATATAATGAGGCTGGGTGGGTATATACTGTGTCAGGGAGAATATACTGAGGCTGAGTGGGTATATACTGAGGAAGGCCGGGTTAGTATAAACTGAGGCAGGGTATATATACTGATGCTGGGTGGGTATATACTGAGGCAGGGTGGGTATATACCGAGGTTGGGCGGGTATATACCGAGGCAGGGTGGATATACTGAAGCTGAGTGGGTATATACTGAGATAGGGTGGATATACCGAGGCTGGGTGGGTATATACCGAGGCAGGGTGGATATACTGAGGCTGGGTGGGTATATACTGAGTCAGGAAGAATATTCTGAGGCTGGGTGGGTATATACCGAGGCAGGGTGGATATACTGAGGCTGGGTGGGTATATACTGAGGCTGGGTGGGTATATACTGAGTCAGGGAGAATATACTGAGGCTGGGTGGGTATATACTGAGGCAGGGTGAGTATAAACTGAGGCAGGGTATATATACTGATGATGGGTGGGTATATACTGAGACAAGGTGGATATACCGAGGCTGGGCGGGTATATACCGAGGCAGGGTGGATATACTGAGGCTGAGTCGGTATTTACTGAGACAGGGTGGATATACCGAGGCTGGGTGGGTATATACCGAGGCAGGGTGGATATGCCGAGGCTGGGTGGGTATATACCGAGGCAGGGTGGATATACCGAGGCTGGGTGGGTATATACTGAGACAGGGCGGATATACTGAGGCTGGGTGTATATACCGAGGCAGGGTGTATATACCGAGGAAGGTTAATTAGGCATATGCCGAGGCAGGGAGGGTATATATCGAGGCAGGGTGGATATACCGAGGCATGTTAGGTATATTCCGAGGCAGGTTAGGTATATACCGAGACAGGTTATGTATATACCGAGGTTGGGCGGGTATATAACGAGGCAGGGTGGATATGCCGAGGCTGGGCGGGTATATACTGAGGCAGGGCGGATATACTGAGATATACTGAGGCTGGGTGTATATACCGAGGCAGGGTGTATATACCGAGGCAGGTTAGGCATATACCGAGGCAAGGAGGGTATATATCGAGGCAGGGTGAATATACCGAGGCATGTTAGGTATATACCGAGGCAGGTTAGGTATATACCGAGGCAGGTTATGTATATACCGAGGCTGGGCGGGTATATACCGAGGCAGGGTGGATATACCGAGGCAGGTTAGGTATATACCGAGGCAGGTTAGGTATATACCGAGGCAGGTTAGGTATATACCGAGGCAGGTTAGGTATATACCGAGGCAGGTTAGTTATATAGTGCAGCAGTGTGACCTCTCCTTGTATAATGCAAGAATGACATAACAGCCGTCGACGTAATAAAAAGTTTCCTAGAGCGAAGAATTAAGAAAGACAAAATTATCTTCGGATAAGGGTGGGGTGGGGTGGGGTGGGATATACTGGGTGCTTGCTTTTACCACACGCACGCTTGCGTTTTTACCACACACAAGCACACATTGTGTGTGGTTCACTGTGCCCTGGCATACAGTGTGTGAAATGTTTTCGCTCCAAAGTGTATATTGTGTATACGTTTCAAAATGTATGCTGTGAATACGTTTCAAAGTGTACGCGTATTGTGTATTTGTTGTTACTGTACCATAACATCCAGTATATAGGCTTTCACCGTACAATAGCTAATAATACATATACTTTCACCGTTTCAGAGCCTACAATACGTATATTTTTACCGTACCATAGTCTGCGAACGTATGCAAATCAGCTCAACCTATTAACGTGGTTCTTGTTAGTCCAGAGAACCGTAAATGTCAAGCCGTCGGTAGTAACCGTGAACAGCAAGCTAGCGACCATACCAGCCCAACATACCTGCCCAGCATACTAGCCCAGCATACCTGCCCAGCATACCTGCCCACCATACCAGCCCAGCATACCAACCTAGCATATCAGCCCAGCATACCAGCCCAGCATACCAACGTAGCATACCAGCCCAACATATCAGCCCAGCATACCAGCCCAGCATACCAGCCCAGCATACCATCCCAGCATACCAACCTACCATATCAGCCCAGCATACCATCCCAGCATACATATTTGAGGTCAACCCAGCATTAGTAATTGTACGCTGCTCGCGACTAATCCTGACGAAAAGTTCTTATACGGTGAAATGCGCCCAAACTGCATGATTGACTTGTACATATTGTCTGAAGCAACACCAACCTGTCACAGCCTCATCCTCTTTACAGGTCATTAACACCCTGTCAAACCCTTTTCGTATACCCAGGAATATGATAGGAGGCCATACATCGAAGCCGCATTGGTATATACCGAGGGGTGGTGCGTATATGCCAAGGGGTGGTGGGTATATACCGATGGGTGGTGGTTATATACCAAGAGGTGGTGTGTATATACCAAGGGGTGGTAAGTATATACCAAAGGGTGGTGGGAATATACCGAGGGGTGGTGGGAATATACCGAGGGGTGGTGGGAATATACCGAGGGGTGGTGGTTATATACCAAGAGGTGGTGGGTATATATCAAGGGGTGGTGGGTATATACTAAGGGGTGGTGGGTATATACCGAGGAGTGGTGGGTATATACCAAGGGGTGGTGGGTATATACCGAGGGTGGAGGGTATATACTAAGGAGTGGTGGGTATATACCGAGGAGTGGTGGGAATATACCGAGGGGTGGTGGGTATATACCGAGGGTGGTGGGTATATACCAAGGAGTGGTGGGTGTATACCGTGGGGTGGTGGGTATATACCGAGGGGGGTGGGTATATACCGAGGGGTGATGGGTATATACTCATGGGTGGTGGGTATATACCGAGGAGTGGTGGGTATATACCGTGGGGTGGTGGTATATACCAAGGAGTGGTGGGTATATACCAAGGGGTGGTGGGTATATACCGAGGGTGGTGGGTATATAACGAGGGTGGTGGGTATATACCGAGGGTGGTGGGTATATACCGAGGGTGGTGGGTATATACCGAGGGGGTGGTGGGTATATACCGAGGAGTGGTGGGTATATACCGTGGGGTGGTGGTATATACCAAGGAGTGGTGGGTATATACCAAGGAGTGGTGGGTATATATACCGAGGAGTGGTGGGTATATACCGAGGAGTGGTGGGTATATACCAAGGAGTGGGGGGTATATACCAAGGGGTGGTGGGTATATACCGAGGGTGGTGGGTATATACCGAGGGTGGTGGGTATATACCGAGGGTGGTGGGTATATACCGAGGGGGTGGTGGGTATATACCAAGGAGTGGTGGGTATATACCAAGGGGTGGTGGGTATATACCGAGGGTGGTGGGTATATACCGAGGGTGGTGGGTATATACCGAGGGTGGTGGGTATATACCGAGGGTGGTGGGTATATACCGAGGGTGGTGGGTATATACCGAGGGGGTGGTGGGTATATACCAAGCGGTGGTGGGTATATACCGAGGGTGGTGGGTATATACCGAGGGTGGTGGGTATATACCGAGGGTGGTGGGTATATACCGAGGGGGTGGTGGGTATATACCAAGGAGTGGTGGGTATATACCGTGGGGTGGTGGGTATATACCAAGGAGTGGTGGGTATATACCGAGGGGTGGGGGGTATATACCGAGGGTGGTGGGTATATACTGAGGGAAGGTGGGTATATACCGATGGTGCTGGGTATATACCTAGGGGGTGGTGGGTATATACCAAGGAGTGGTGGGTATATACCGTGGGGTGGTGGGTATATACCGAGGAGTGGTGGGTATATACCGAGGGGTGGTGGGTATATACCGAGGAGTGATGGGTATATACCTAGGTTGGTGGGTATATACTGAGAGGGTGGTGGGTATATACCGAGGAGTGGTGGGTACAAACCGAGGGATGGTGGGTATATACCGAGGGATGGTGGGTATATACCGAGGGATGGTGGGTATATACCGAGGAGTGGTGGGTATATACCGAGGGTGGTGCGTATATACCGAGGGATGGTGGGTATATACCGAGGTGGTGGGTATATACCGAGGGATGGTGGGTATATACCGAGGGATGGTGGGTATATACCGAGGAGTGGTGGGTATATACCGAGGGTGGTGGGTATATACTGAGAGGGTGGTGGGTATATACCGAGGAGTGGTGCGTATATACCGAGGGTGGTGGGTATATACCAAGGAGTGGTGGGTATATACCGAAGAGTGGTGGGTATATACCAAGGAGTGGTGGGTATATACCGAGGGTGGTGGGCATATACCAAGGATTGGTGGGTATATACCGAGGGTGGTGGGTATATACCGAGGGGTGGTGGGTATATACCAAGGGGTGGTTGTTATATATACTAAGGGGTGATGGGTATATATACTAATGGGTGGTGGGTATATACCGAGGAACAGTGGGACTTCATATGCAATGCAAGCCTGACAGAAGAGTCATTGCCCTTAATACAAAATTTCCTAGAGTGAAGAATTAAGGGAAACAGGAAAAATATGTTCGTATATTTAGGAACTAAAAACATTGGATTATTTTGGCGCAGTTAGTTATGACGTTACCATGACAATGCCAGAAGAACAGGTTCTCGACCCAGAAGGTTCATATTGGCCCGTACGAGGCAGCGCCCTGACCCACACCCTCCCAAACTCACACACAACCATAATGAAATGACAAGAACATGACGGAATCTACCGGGTAATATATGTCCCCGAGGAGTTCACAGTCGAAGGTTCGATTCCACTGTTTGACTTCAATATATTTACCTACATGCACGTCATACCCAAGCCAGAGGCAGTTCAGAGATCTCAAGTTCTCCATTGCATCCAGCAACATTCTCCGTAAATCAACAACCCTGATTGCAATCTCAGCACACACCCAGGTTTCTCTCGGATCCAAACACATCCGTCACACACCTGTTTCATGCTCTAGCAAGGCAGGTGTGCTGAGTGTAGGTGAGAGAGTGAAGGCACATGTGGCAACCAAGATAATAGTCCCATTTTTTAGGATTTAATAACCGATTGCAGATCAATGAAGGAAAAGATGTAGTTTAGATGCAAGTTACATTTGTTGCCATAAAAATACTAGTCAAAACAGCTTCCTACTCTTGGTATAACCAAGTCTTACTTTAGTCGCCACACATTTCCACTCTTGATATAACCAAGTACCTCAATGATGAACTCATCCTGAGAAATGTGTTCATAAATGTGCTAAATGTAAATTATAAATATAACTTGCGATAAATGTTGTCCATATAGACAACTGTATTGTCATTACCAACGTTTAAACAAAACTTTATATTAACACTATATATCCTAAGATGTCAGGAGAGCGGGAGGACATGATGGTCAGCAAGGGTCATGTCAGCAGGTCAAAGGTCATCACCGTGGTCTATCTAGATCATATCAACACTGGGAGGTCATCTGCGTACTTTAATGTCATACTCGTAGTGTTATATGTTGCAGGACCACATGGACAGAATAGATGTTGTTGCAGCAATACACACCTAAACACACCAGTGTTATTATGTATAACTTGTTATACTTAGCGTTAGCTTTTATACATGCGCATTTAAAAACACTTTCGCACCCCTGGCATGCGCGCCGCCAACTTAGAGGTCATGCACCGGGCGTCCGGGCGAGGGTGCGGGTGATCGCGCTTCCACACCGGAATGTGTTTACTTGTTTCAGTATTCTCACCTTAATTCTCGTGCTACGTCGTTCGTTTTGGTATCATTGTGTTCGCAATTAAATTCCCTAAAAGTGTATATGCATATAATGTCCAAAAGCCCGGCGTGATTCCCGCAGCAAAGTCTAAAGTTACCCGTGAACGAGCACCAATTTGCACACCTCAGCCTAATGTGTATACTCGTTCAGTTTGATAACATCAATTTTCGTGTTACGTCTTTCATTTTTTTATCAAATTGTTCGGAATATAAAGGCGCGCATTTTAAAACTTTTCCGATAATAATAGAACAATAACTGGAATTTTAACAAATATTTTAATTGTGGACGCTCATATCTTGAGGTTATCTTGAGATGATTTCGGGGCTTTAGTGTCCCCGCGGCCCGGTCCTCGACCAGGCCTCCACCCCCAGGAAACAGCCCGTGACAGCTGACTAACATCCAGGTACCTATTTTACTGCTAGGTAACAGGGGCATAGGATGAAAGAAACTCTGCCCATTGTTTCTCGCCGGCGCCCGGGATTGAACCCGGGACCACAGGATCACAAGTTCAGCGTGCTGTCCGCTCGGCCGACCGGCTCCCCCAAGCATGGTCTCCCTGGAAGACCAGATAAATGAAACCTGGTCCAGACTCAGAGTCACTGAACAGAAACAAGATACGTCCTCCTCCACCCCCCCACCCCCGACACCCCGGGGTCCCCAGGTCACTCTCAGCTAAGTATATGAACCCCCCCCCCCCCCCTCCCTCCAGAAACCCCAGACCCCCTTTAAACTCAATAACCTGACTGCATGAACCGCTTGACTTCCTCTCTTATAGCACAGGTAGAAGAACGTCGACAGTATAATATATCTCCAACCGGAGTTACGTTCAGCCCTGCGACATCTGGAGGCGAATCATCACAAAATTATTTATATCTTTCCAGTGTTCTGACAGAAATGTTCGTGTTACATCTTTCATTTTGGTATCAAAATGTTCGCAATCTAAAGGCGTGCATTTTAAAACTAGACCACATAATAGTAGCACAATAAATGAAATTTAAGCAAATATTTAAAATTTTGAATGCAAAACGTATTTATAATCTTTCAAGTGTTCTGACGTCAATTGTAAGGCTACATCAATCGTCATTTTTGTGTCAAATTGTGCGCAATATAAAGGCGCTCATTTTAAAACTACTTCCAGATTGATCGGAAAAAATTTAAATTTTTAAAAAATATTTTAATAATTAAACGCCAATCGCTTTCACGGTTCAGACCAACCCGTTCTCGCAAATTTAATAAGTCAATATTGACTTATTAAATATGTGCATAGGTGACATACTTAACATAATAGATACCCTTAAAAAGATTCATAGAAAACACCGACCTTACCTAACCTACTTAGTATGTTATGATAAGCATCTTATTGCTTCGTAATTACAATTATTACCTAACCTATAATAGGTATAGGTTAAGTAATAATTGTAATTACGAAGCAATAAGATGCTTATCTTAATATACTAACAAGGTTAGGTAAGGTCGGTGTTATCTATGAATCTTTTTAAGGGTATCTATTATGTTTAGTATATCACCTATGCACGTAGTTAATAAGTCAATATTGACTTTACGAATTTGCAAGAACGGGTTGTTCAGACACATGGGGAAAAATTTCGGACGCGGGGGCGTCCGAGGAGTGCGAAATCGTAGGGTTTTCTGTATGTCAGCTGTGTAGCCACGAGACACGATGGATGCGTGAAGATAATATGCAACCAACTGGCAGGGGGGGATGGGTGTCTGGACTAACGGTGAGACCAACACTGGCAGGGGGGGGGGGGGTGTCTGGACTAAAGGTGAGACCAACACTGGCAGGGGGGGGGGGGTGTCTGGACTAACGGTGAGACCAACACTGGCAGGGGGGGGGGTGTCTGGACTAAAGGTGAGACCAACACTGGCAGGGGGGGGGGGGTGTCTGGACTAAAGGTGAGACCAACACTGGTCTCCGCTCCCACAGCTGGTGGCCCAAGAGCCTCGATTCTCTGGACGAAAATCCCGCCCCACAGTATATAGTCCCCAGATGAGTTATATATGTATATATATGAACAGTTCATATATGTGTATGTATGAACAACTCGATAAATAATATGTATGACAACTCGATAAATAATAATAATAAAATAAAGAGCCTTAAACAGAATAACATGTGTGGAAGCATCGGAGTGTGTATATATGAATGATACACAGTATTCATCTATGGACATCCATATATGGTGAAACAAATGTGAAGAACCTCTCACACACTCACAGCTCCCTGACAAGAGGGAGCCAGCTTAGCTTAGCTGCCAACACCCACACATGGTGTCAGCAAGGCGGACAGCCCGCCTGCTTTCATACCTCTCACTGTATTTCCCACTTCTATACTTCCCTTCACCTATGCCTCTCCTTCCTCTTTACTCCCCCCCCCCAAAAAAAAAAAAACACTGGTCAGGGGGGGAGGTGTGTCTAGACTAAAGGTGAGACCAACACGGGCAGGGGGGGGGGGTGTCTGGACTAAAGATGAGACCAACACTGGCAGGGGGGGGGGTGTCTGGATTAAAGGTGAGACCAACACTGGCAGGGTGGGGGGTGTCTGGACTAAAGGTGAGACCAACACTGGCAGGGGGGGTGTGACTGGATTAAAGGTGAGACCAACACTGGCAGGAGGGGGGGTGTGACTGGACTAAAGGTGAGACCAACACTGGCAGGGGGGGGGGTGCTGGACTATGAGACCAACACTGGCAGGGGGGGGGTGCTGGACTAAAGGTGAGACCAACACTGGCAGGGGGGTGCAGGACTAAAGGTGAGACCAACACTGGCAGGGGAGGAGGTGACTGGACTAAAGGTGAGACCAACACTGGCAGGGGGGGAGGTGACTGGATAAAAGGTGAGACCAACACTGGCAGGAAGAGGGGAGGTGACTGGACAAAAGGTGAGACCAACACTGGCAGGGGGGGAGAGGTGACTGGACTAAAGATGAGACCAACACTGGCAGGGGGGGTGTGACTGGATTAAAGGTGAGACCAACACTGGCAGGAGGGTGGGAGGTGACTGGACTAAAGGTGAGACCAACACTGGCAGGGGGGGGGGGTGCTGGACTATGAGACCAACACTGGCAGGGGGGGGGGGTGCTGGACTAAAGGTGAGACCAACACTGGCAGGGGGGTGCAGGACTAAAGGTGAGACCAACACTGGCAGGGGAGGAGGTGACTGGACTAAAGGTGAGACCAACACTGGCAGGGGGGGAGGTGACTGGACAAAAGGTGAGACCAACACTGGCAGGAAGAGGGGAGGTGACTGGACAAAAGGTGAGACCAACACTGGCAGGGGGGGAGAGGTGACTGGACTAAAGGTGAGACCAACACTGGCAGGGGGGGGTGTCAGGAATAAAGGTGAGACCAACACTGACAGGGGGGGGGGGTGTCAGGACTAACTATAAGATCAACACTGACAGGGGGGTGTATCTGGACTAACTATAAGATCAACACTGACAGGGGGGTGTATCTGGACTAACTATAAGGCCAACACTGACAGGGGGTGTATCTGGACTAACTATAAGGGTCAACACTGACAGGGAGGGGGGTGTATCTGGACTAACTATAAGGCCAACACTGACAGGAGGGTGTATCTGGACTAACTATAAGACCAACACTGACAGGGGGGTGTATCTGGACTAACTATAAGGCCAACACTGACAGGAGGGTGTATCTGGACTAACTATAAGACCAACACTGACAGGAGGGTGTATCTGGACTAACTATAAGATCAACACTGACAGGGGGTGTATCTGGACTAACTATAAGATCAACACTGACAGGGGGGTGTATCTGGACTAACTATAAGGCCAACACTGACAGGAGGGTGTATCTGGACTAACTATAAGACCAACACTGACAGGGGGGTGTATCTGGACTAACTATAAGATCAACACTGACAGGGGGGTGTATCTGGACTAACTATAAGATCAACACTGACAGGGGGGTGTATCTGGACTAACTATAAGACCAACACTGACAGGAGGGTGTATCTGGACTAACTATAAGATCAACACTGACAGGGGGGTGTATCTGGACTAACTATAAGATCAACACTGACAGGGGGGTGTATCTGGACTAACTATAAGGCCAACACTGACAGGAGGGTGTATCTGGACTAACTATAAGGCCAACACTGACAGGAGGGTGTTTTTGGACTAACTATAAGACCAACACTGACAAGAGGGTGTATTAGGAATAATGATGTGAAAAACTTCAACATAAATTATAAAGGGGATGTATTTCGTGTCGTTGAAACCCTGATCATAGTGATATTAAACAGAAAGATCTCATCCTAATTAAGAATGGGGTGCATATGTATACTTAATGGGGTCGTAAGACCGCTGCTTCATGACAATCATCTAAGAATTAAAAGAATGTCCTTAATCTGCTTATTTCAAAATGGAAGAAAATGAAGGGAAATTAAATATGGAGTTCGAGAATGTATCAAAACTTCCAAATGTTACCACAGATATTTATTTGTATGAACCGAAGTAGTTCTTAGCTATATTTTGTTTCGCGGTATTCCCAATTCCCTCTCGTCACTTTTTTTTTTTTTTTTTTAGCTGCACCTGTTTTTCGCCTAAAAGTCTTGGTGTTGGCAACGTAGCGCGAGGTATAAAACGAGCCGGTGTACCGAGCAGGGTTCAGTGGTCGGCGGTGAGAGCGGAAGAGCAGACACACGGAACCTTCTACCTTGTCCACCATCACAGGTCTTGTACATTAACACTACTCCATCAAAATGCTGCGCGTCGTTCTTGTCGTCTGCCTGGCCGTCTGTGTTCTCAGGTGAGACAAAAGTCATGTTCGGTGTTGTACCGACTACACTTCTCCTTTCCTATCTACTGCTGTCCTTCCGTTGATAGGAGAAAGGAGTCGGTTAGAGAACAGAAACAGGCACTAGTAGTCAGTCTCATACTGTCACTAGTAGCATTGCAGAGGAATGTTAATTTATCGTGTTATATTTACATATTGAGTTCTGTTCTTGATACGTTTTATTTTGTAGGCAAACTTTCTTATGTTAAATACAGTGGGAAAAAGTCTTTCTGCAAGGCGATTAGACTGGCGTCAGCTCTTGTTTGATTACTATTACAGACCTTATAGAAATGGTCCATTAAATGTTTGTGTTTTGTTTTATTTTAAGCTTCAATGGGAGCTGCTCTCTCACTTCTTATTTTAAGTGTTATTTGTCACTCAGTCTTCTGCCTATTGCGATGCTCAAGGTCCAGTAATTATGAATGAGGTCGCTAACTTGCGCTCAACACACATGTCCCCTCCCCCCCCCCCCAACCACCTACTCCCCCATAGCTGCCTCCCGTCCACCACATCTGTTTCCTGTAACACATATCTGTCTCCAGTCAAATACACTAGTCTGTTGTCCACACCTGCAGCCAGCCATCGCCCCAGGGGGAGGAGAAGGTTGTCCACGACTGTACCAAGTGTAACCCCAACAAGTGTTTGGACGTGTCATCATACTGCCGGCCAGGCGACACCCTCGTCAAGAATGAGTGCGGCTGCCTCGTCTGCTCTGAGGTAATCCTCGCCACACAAACATTATAGTAATAACATCAACAGTAATATAATAATATTTATAATGATAATTTATCACAACAATAATAACAGATACAAATTTAACAAATATGACGTAGAGATTAAATTTGGTTGCCATTGGTTCCCTATTTTTGGGGACAGGAACCCAACTATTGACCGTTCCCAGGATGCATACCAAAACAGTTGCTTAACTCCCGAATACCTATTTACTACTGGATGAACAGAGAGGCATCAGGTGAAAGAAAACGTGCCCAAAGGTATCTGTCCTGTCGCGGGAATCGAACCCGGAGCCTTGCGGTCGTAAACCGACTGCGCCTATCTTACCTACAAAAGCTAAAACATCCTGCACTCTAAGCACACACACACACACACACATGAGTACGTATACACGTACATACACACACAATTGCACAGGCAGGCACATACAAATACGCACTCTACACACACACACACACACACACGCACACGCACACGCACACACACACACATGCACTCAAAAGATAAATAAAGTTTGTTTCACAGACTTACTCTGTCCACAGCTCCATGGAGACTTGACGCATCCCCACCACGACCATTGCATCAACTCCGGCGACAACCACGATGTCTTTGGTCACAACCACACAGAACACGACTCGTTCTGCTGTGGTCTTGGACACGAAGGGTAAACCACCACTTAGGAAGACACCTTGGAGGTCCCTAAAGTAATGATCTTCCAGGGAAGAACCTTATTTGGGAACCTCTAGGGAAGAGTTCGAGGACAGGCCCTAGCAGGTAACGAAGAGTAGACCAACCCTTGGAGAGTTCCCAGAATTATATCCTTATAGAAAAGCTACCCAGGCGAGACTCGCTTAGGTCACTAAGGACAGACCCTATGTGACGAAGGATAAACCCGCAGGTCCCGAAGGATATACGCCTTGTAGAACCTCCAAAGTAATAACCAATCAGGAGAGACCTTCCTATGGGGACCCCATGGAGAAGGCTCACAAGAGGGAGCCACAGAAAAAGCTAAACAGAAACTTTTCCCCTAGTGAGGAGTCCTTACCTATTTTCCAGATTTGTCTTGGGTATTTACACAGATATAGTTTGACGACTACTTGTTATTTCCAAATAAATAAAGATTTATAACTTGCATAAGAAACTTTATTTAGCAGTTGTCATTAGGATGAACTTGTGTACGTTATGTTCTGAAATAAATGTTTAACAAAAAAGTTACTCGTTTATTATATCTCCAATATTTTACCTATTGTGAATGAGAGTCACATGTTAATTAATGTATGAAATTAGTTATGAAAACTCCTGTAGAGTATAAATTTAATGGAATCTAAAATGATCAAAGAAAAACAATAAATCCAAAACTAACTTGGAACGAAAATATCCACCAACAAAAATTATTTGACAAAATGATGCCTTCAAAAATACGAGGAACGATTTACCCAATAACTCACAATAATATACACCAAACATGAAAACAATTACTTTACTATATTGCAAAGGGAAATTCTTTTATCTTCTTCAAGATTTCTCTAATAATACTAACAACTCTTTCAAGATTGTCCCACAGCACTCATAAGCATCCCACAGCACTCATAAGCATCCCATAGCACTCACAAGCATCCCATAACACTCACAAGTATCCTTCAACTCTCACAAGCATCCCACAACTCTCTCAATCATCCATCAACACTCACAAACATCTCACAATACTCACAAGCATCTCACAATGCTCACAAACAACCCACAACACCCACAAATATCTCACAACACTCATAGGCCTTGAACTTTAGACACACACATGACATCAACTAGCAAGCAACTGGCAGGCTTCAATAATTTCCCAGATAGTCGAGTATAAACACGTGACAGACGAAGCGTGGTAGGCGGATTGTTACTGTATCGACATCAACGTTGGAGTATGGAGTGGCGATTTCAGCGCCATCTATGGGTCTGCACTCCAACTTCCCTAGTATTGGACGCTATGTAGACAACGCCATATGTTGGTAGTGGCGTGGTATCGGTGGAAGGCGCCAATTTCCTGCCCGAGTCAGGAGAGGAGGCCGATGTGGTTGACCTCTGGTGGGTGGCGTATCAAGATCAGCGTCATCTAGGTTGTGGCTACAAGTCACAATGTCAAGTCCCCATGCAGTAGTCGAGTGTTATCCTAGGGTTACCCAGTGTACTGTCCATCTGGCTAATGACGTTTTTATGTCCTCAGAGTTGACATATGGAGGCGATTGAGCTGAGAAGGGCAGTTCACCTTGGGCAGTCCACGAACTCTTAGCTTGGTCTTGTGAGAGGACAAAGTAGCCACCGTTGATCCGAGCTGTGTGTGTTAGCTGCTGATATATACAGTGTTTTTTGAAGAGCGACGTACCTGGGATTGGTTTTTAAGATTTGAGGAAGACAGTGATGTGTCAATTGAGTTGCTGCTAGCAAGCTGCTTGAGGTTTCTGCTAGGGTGTTAATTATCACTGTTTGTGTGTTAGGTTGGACCCCTGTCAGCGTGCTGCTGAAGCCCTCTGCCAGTGAGTACCTGGAGAGCGGAGGTGAGGTAGGCACATCATGATACTGTGTGGGGTGGTCTGGCCCTTGTAAAAGGTGAACTCGCCAGTGTTTGCCAGTGGACAATGTGTACTTGGAATGTGGGTTCACTGGGCTTGATGAACACTGTCATCGTATTGTGCCCTGAGTGAAAGAGGCAGTTGTACGTACAGATAGTAAATATATTATAAAAGTTATTATATATAATATATTATATATATATAATTTTATTTTGAAGGATTGTCTTGCTTACCCCCACCCCCTTATTTATGCATTGCACTACTGCTTGATACAGCCAGTTTCTTGAAAGCTTACTACCGACTTGCGGTAGAATATCCAAAAAGAGGTTAAAACTTCTGGATCCCGGTTACTGGTCCATAGTGGCCGAAACACGGATCTAATAACTTGACGGGCCTTAATAGACTGCTAGGTTGGTATAAGCACCTGTTATGCCAAGCCTGGTAGGTGAGTACAGGCACTTAACAAACCATAACGAAGCCTGGTACTTCGGTACAGACGATAACAAAGCCTAATAGGTGGCTACAGACCATAGCACAGCCTGTAGGTGATTATAAACACATAACAGGACCAATTACTAATACTGGCAGGTGGGTACAAGTCACTGACAGGCCATAACGGAGCCTGATAGGTGGGTACAATCAACTGGTCGCCATAACAAAGCTTGTGGATGGTTACAATCCCCTAACAGGCTATAAGGAAGCTGTTAGGTGAATACAAGCACCTGGCAGGACAAAAGAGCCCAGTTAATCCAATTTGCCTAATCACTAAATAGTATAGTTAACTTAACCATCTTAGAGCCACTAAGGTAGATGAGCAAGGCTAGATGTTGAAGTTAATGAATTATGACGTCATGACCTCTATTTTATGAATAATATATCTGTCGAATCCAAGATAAATTCAGATAATAAACATAAATATATTTTTTATTGTAGTTTAGGATTAGGTTAAAAATTGCGTTTTGATCTTTATTGTTTTATGAATAAAGATTATATTATGGAGGATTAGTTATTTACTTATACTAATGGGTCCCAAGAGTGGGAGGGGCGAGAGAGAGCGTTTATTCACATTAATAACGAAGCACATGAGCAGTTGAAAATTGGTCCTGGAGCCAGATTCACGAAGCAGTTACGCAAGTACTTACGAACTTGTACATCTTTCCTCAATCTCTGACGCCTTTAGTTACATTTATTAAACAGTCCCCCCTCCCCATCCAGCCCGTTAGCATCATGAGGGGGCTTCGTGGACGGCTGCCAGAGTGTGATGCTCCGTGGGACAGTCCTCTGTCCTTTTATGGCCTTGCACTCCTGCTGCTGTCTTTTCTAATTGTGCCGGATAGCTTTTCCTTTTCACCCCCTCCCCGCTCAGCTCGTTGTCGCCGTGTGGGGGCTTCGTGGGCGGCTGCTGGAGTGTGATGCTCCTTAGGACAGTCCTCTGTCCTTTTCTAGCCTTGTGCTCCTGCTGCCGTCCTCTCCAATTCTGCTGGGCACCTTTTCCTTTTCCTTCTGTTTCGTTTTTCTCCCCCCTCTTCTCCTATCTGCTTGCCGTTTCCTGCCGACCTTTTGCTCGTTCTGGTTCTTCCATGGACTTCTTCTATTTTGACGCCCGGGTGCTTGAGGAGGCATACTCATGCACCCGTAGAACTGCGGTACCCGATGTCGAGAGCGAGGGGAACCTTTTATTGTCAATCCCCACTTCGTCACTGAACCCGATCTCGACGGACTGTCGGTTTCTTAAGGTGGCGTTTGTGGGGCATATACTCACGACGCACCCCTAGGAGGCCCCGACAAGATCGGCGATAGCTTCTTGTTGGGTG
Source organism: Procambarus clarkii (assembly GCF_040958095.1). Taxonomy (NCBI): domain Eukaryota; kingdom Metazoa; phylum Arthropoda; class Malacostraca; order Decapoda; family Cambaridae; genus Procambarus; species Procambarus clarkii. Next base: position 56,588,617 of record NC_091150.1, on the reverse strand, counting down.
TCCTGCCTCTAATTGTGGCTCCATGGTGGGTGTGGGGGCACATTCGTGAGTGAATTCTTAATTTCGTCAAGATGATAACCCCTGTTTCGGCTGCTTCTGGCTTACCTTTTCAGGCTCGTGGGGTGGGCGACCGAGCCCCCGAGTCGGTCCGTATTGGAAGACCGGGCTCTGTAGCCTCCGCTGCATTGGGCCCCGACCTTGCTCCTCCTTTGGCCTCTCTGACTCCTTCCCCTGGCTCCCCTCCCTCCTCTGTGGTTGGGTCGAGCCCCAAGCCCCCAGTGGCGACTACCTCGTCCCCTGGCGCGGCTCCTTCTCTAGTTGTAACTACTGCGCCTTTTAACCCCTCTCTCTCTGGGGGTTCTCACCGCCGTCCTCGTCACGGCCGCCCTCGCTCGATTCCTTCCAGTTCTGCTACCTATCAAGCCTTGTTTGGTCCCGCTTCGTGGGCCAAATATTTTGATCTCCTCCCTCTTGATTCTGCGCCTCCTGACGATTTCTCCCTTCATCGACATCTCATTGATTCCGTGGATGCCTCCATTACTTTCAACCCCACTCGTCTCGGTACACGTGTCGTTGCTGCTCCTTCTCAGGATGCTGCTTCCCGCTTGGCTGCCTTATCCTGCCTTGGCGAGACCCCCGTTCGGGTCTCGAAGAACGCTCAATTGAATGCCAGTGTTGGCACTATTTTGCTCCCGCCCCATGTTGCAACCGGTGTTCGGGACCTGCGCGACTGCCACGACGATATTCGCCATATCCTCGCTGCCCAGGGCCATTCTATTCTCCAGGTGGACACGTTTACTCGTCCCCCTCGTGGTAGTCGCCGTCAACCCCTCCGGGTTGTGAAGATTACCTTTGATGGTAGGACCCTTCCACCCTCTGTCATTCTTGCTGGTGCCAGGTGCTCTGTCCAGGAGTACATTCCTTCTCCTCGGCTCTGCAACAAGTGCTGGAGGTTTGGGCATGGTGCCCTCCGCTGCTCCGGGACTGTCTCTCTCTGTCCTTTGTGTGGTGGCGAAGGTCACTCTAAGTCGGAGTGCACTTCTCCCCAGGCTCGTTGCCTCGACTGCGGTGAGGCCCATCCTACCTTCTCCCGTGCGTGTGTCCATTACAAGCTTGAGGCAGCCGTCCTCAACCTGAAGCACCGGGAGCGTTTATCTTTTCCTGAGGCGAGGCGCCAGGTTCGCCGGCTCCCGCCTTATGCTAATATCTCTTATGCTCGCGTGTTGCGCTCTTCCTCTCCTCGTCCTTCCCGCCTTCCTCAGACTCTCAACCGTTTCCGGGCCTTGGACCCTGATGCGCCCACTGCCCCCTCCTCTGTTCCTTTGGGTTCTCTCCCGAAGGATCCTCCTCCTGGTCCTCTGTCTGGGGTTCCCCTTCCTTCTACCCGGTCTGTCGTGTCTTCTGTGTCTTCTTCCTCGTCCCCCTCCGATCCTCCTTCCCATCCTCTTCCTCCATCTTTTGGCTCTCCCCACCGCCTGTCGGTGCGGGCGGATGTCCATCGCTCTCCTAACGGCCGTCGTGTGTGCTCTCGTTCGGCTTCTCCTGTTGAGACACTGGAATCCGTTGCCCGGTAAGTAGTTGCTGGGACACCGGTCTCTTTAAGTCAGAAGCGTAAGCCTGGCTCCTCTCCTTCCTCTTCCCCGGCGGGTAAGAAGGCTTCGCTTTCTTCCTCAGCTCCTCCTTCTGGCTCTGTTGCTCCTTCCCCTCCCGTTTCAGTGCTTGCGCCCCCTGTTCCTGCTATGGAGGTTTCTTTGGCCCCTGCTTCCCTTTCGGTTGCTGCTCTTGCTGGGGTGCGCTCCCCTCTTTCTACTCCCCCTCCTCCTGCTGCTGTCCTTGACGGCTCCTCTCCGTTGTCTCCTCCTCTTCCTCCTCCTCCTCCAGACCCTGCCCGCCCACCTCTGCTCTGTTCTCCCGTTTCCTTCCCTCCGTCTTTGCTCAGTTTACCCATGCCCCCTAACCCTGACTTTGCTGACCCTGATCCCGACCCTGATATTCTTTAACGTGCTCTGTTGCTCTTTCGCCTTTGTTTCTTCCTTGTTCTCTGTTTTTGTCCTTTCTCTTCTCGTCGTTGTCCATTCTTCAATGGAACGTTCGAGGTTATTACGCCAATTTCCTCGAACTCCAACTTCTGATTTCGCGGTTTTCGCCCCTTTGTGTCTGTCTCCAGGAGCCAATGCTTGGTGCTCGTCCTGGTCGTTTTCGTGGCTATTCCTTTCTCTCCCCCCCCCCAGCCATTGCTGGGGCTTCTAATTCTTCTGCTCTTTTGATTCGGGCTGGTGTTCCCTTTGTTCCTTTACTTTTTCCTTCGCCTCTCCATTGTTCTGCTGCTCGTATCTTTGTGGAGAAATGGTACACAGTTTGTTCCATTTATCTCCCCCCGAGTGTCCCGCTCTCTCTTCCTGATTTGAAACACCTCCTGGACTCCTTGCCGGAGCCTGTGCTCCTGCTGGGTGACTTCAATTGTCGTCATTCTCTTTGGGGTGACGTTCTGACGAATACCCGGGGTCGCCTCATTGAGCCGTTTCTCCTCTCTTCTTCCCTGTCTCTTCTGAATTCTGGTGAGCCCACTCATTTGGACTCTCGGACTCGCACCCTTTCTTGTCTTGATCTTTCTCTCTGCTCTTCTTCTCTTTACTTAGATTTCACGTGGCAGGTTCTTGATGACCTCCATGGAAGTGATCATTTCCCCATCCTTGTTTCCTTTTTCTCTTTTCGCCCTTCCCTCTCTTTCCCTAGGTGGCAGTTTGCTAAGGCAGACTGGACCCTATTTACCCTCAGTGCTGCTCTCCCTGACCTCTCCCTTCTGCCTCTCTCTCGCGCTCTCCTCCTTTTTCATGACACTGTCTTCAACGCTGCCCTCCGCTCTATTCCTCGCTCTTCCTCTCGGGGTCCACGGAAGTGCGTTCCCTGGTGGAATGCGGACTGTGCTCGGGCTGTCCGCTGTAAGCGTGCAGCCTGGAAGAGGCACCGCCGTAGGCAGACGACCGATTCTTTTCTTTTCTTTCGGAAAGCAAGTGCGGTGGCCCGTAGGGCCATCCGTACGGCTAAACGTGAATGTTGGGCATCTTATGTCTCAACAATTACGTCCGAGACCCCTCTGGCCCAGATCTGGAAGCGTATCCGCAAGATAGCGGGTAAGTTCGTTCCCGATGTTTCACCGGTCCTTCACCTCCATGATACTCTTGTGGCGGACCCGTTGCAGGTCGCTTCCGAACTGGGTTCCCATTTTTCTTCTGTTAGCTCTGGTCTTCATCTTCCCCAATCTTTCCTTCTTCGTAAACCTGTCCTTGAGTCTCGTCCTTTAGATTTCTGCACTCGTCTTCAGCTTCCCTATAATGATCCCTTCTCTCTCTCTGAACTTCGTTCTGCCCTGGCCCTCTGCGGTTCTACGGCGGCGGGCTCCGATGGTATTCATTATGAGATGCTTCGCCATCTCCCTCCGAGCACGTCTCAGTATTTACTGAGTCTGTATAATCGGATCTGGGAGTCGTCGTCAGTCCCTGAGGACTGGCTCGATGCCGTTGTCCTCCCTGTTCACAAACCGGGGTCTCTGGGTACTTCCCCTAAGGACTTTCGCCCTATTGCTCTCACAAGTTGTGTCTGCAAACTCTTTGAACGTATGGTTAACGTTCGTCTGATGTGGTTCCTGGAACACCATCACCTCCTCTCCCCTTCTCAATTTGGTTTCCGCAAGTGCCGCAGCACGACAGATGTCCTGGTGAACTTGGAGGTCTATATTCGTACTGCTTTTGCTGCGAAGACCTCCGTTGTTGCCGTCCTTTTTGACCTAGAAAAGGCTTACGACACCACTTGGCGTTATCATATCCTATCTCAACTTCATTCTTTTGGCCTTCGTGGTCATCTCCCTCTCTTTCTCCGCAGCTTCCTCTCTCGTCGTTCCTTTCGGGTGCGCCTTGGTACCGCTCTCTCTCCCTCTTTTCAGCAATACGAAGGTGTGCCCCAGGGTAGTGTTCTGAGCACTACTCTTTTTCTTGTTGCCCTCAATGGTCTTCTTTCCTCTCTTCCTTCTGGTGTCTTCTCCGCTCTCTATGTCGATGATCTTACCCTTTGTTGTCAGGGTGATGATTCGCCTCTCCTTCAACGCCGGCTTCAACTTGCAATTGATGCCGTGTCGTCTTGGGCCACAGGTCATGGCTTCAAGTTCTCTACTTCTAAGACTTGTGCCATGACTTTTACGCGGAAACGGGTTGTTCTTCGTCCCTCTTTGTCACTTTATGGTCATCCCCTTGAATACAAAGATTCCGCGAAGCTTTTGGGGTTATTCCTTGACACTCGTTTGTCTTGGTCTCCCCATATCTCTTACCTCCGTGTTGAGTGCTCTAAGGCCCTTACCCTCCTTCGGGTCTTGTCCCATACTTCTTGGGGGGCAGATAGGCGCACTCTCCTTGCTTTACATTCCTCTCTCGTCCTGTCTAAGCTCGATTATGGTTGCCCTGCTTACTCGTCTGCTTCTCCTTCTACTCTTCGCCGTCTTGATGCTTTGCACCATACTGGGTTGCGCCTCAGTTCTGGTGCCTTTCGTTCGACTCCCATCCTTAGCTTGTATGTTGACACTGGCTTCCTGTCTCTCCAGGACCGCCGTGATCGCTACTGTCTTCGCTATCTTGCGCGGTCCTTGCAACATCCTTCCTCTCGCCTCTGTCGTGCTTTAACTTTTACCCCTCCTGCGGTTCCTGTTCCTCTTCACCACCTCCCTCTTTCTGTCCGGTTATCTCGCCTACAGGATTTTCTCTCCGTTCGTATTTCTGATGTTTCTCCTCGTGTTGTTCCTTCTTTGCCCCCGTGGAGGGTCCCTCTTCCGCGGTTTTGTACTTCCTTGACCCGTATCACTAAAGCTTTTACCCCTCCTACGGTTCTAAAACGCCTTTTCCTCGAGCACTTTTCTTCTCACTCCCGCTCCGTTTCTGTCTTCACCGATGGGTCTAAGTCAGCGGACGGTGTTGGCTACTCTGTTGTTTTTCCTGATCGCACTTATATGTGCCGCTTGCCTCTGGAGACTAGCATCTTTACAGCAGAACTTTATGCTATTCTCTATGCTCTTCGTCTCCTGCTTTCTCGTTGTCAGTCTTCCTTTGTGGTTGTTGTTGACTCTCGTAGTGCCCTCATGGCTCTCGGGTCCTTTAATCCGGTTCATCCAGTAGTTGTCGAGATCCAGCATTGGCTGTTTCTCGTTCACAGTAAATTTAAGTCGGTTGAGTTTTGTTGGGTTCCCAGCCATATTGGTGTGTCTTTAAATGAGCGTGCGGATGCTGCCGCTAAGGAAGCTGTCCGCTCTTGTCCCATCTCTCGTAAAGGCATTCCGTATTCCGACTTTTACCCAGTTATCCATTCCTCAGTTCTTACCCGTTGGCAGGCTTCTTGGTTGTCTGTTACTGGTAACAAGCTACGTACTCTTAAATGTTGTGTTTCCTCGTGGCCGTCCTCCTTCCACCGTAACCGGCGGTGGGAAACAGCTCTGGCGAGGTTGCGTATTGGCCATACTCGCTTAACCCATGGTCACTTGATGGAGCGCCGCCCTGTTCCTTATTGTCCTAGTTGCATTGTCCCTCTTACGGTTGTGCATGTCCTTCTTGAATGTCCTGACTTCCAGGACGAGCGTGTGTCTTGCTTTCCGACCGCCCCTCGCGGTCACCTGTCCCTCGATAGAATTCTTGGTGACTCGGATACTTTTGATATCGTTCGCCTTATGCGTTTTTGTTCTCGTATTGGCATCCTTGGTGATATTTAGCGCCCTCTGATTATTTTGCGTATTTGATGGTGCTACATAGCCTTCCCGGTTTGGTGCCTTCTTTTGATAATTACTTACTTACTTTTCCTTTTCATTGTTTCGTTTTTCTCCTCCCTCTTCTCCTATCTGCTTGTCGTTTCCTGCCGACCTTTGCTTGTTTTGGATTATTTCTTTGGACTTCTTCTATTTTGACGCCCGGGTGCTTGAGGAGGCATACTCCTGCACCCGTAAAACTGTTGTACCCAACGTCTTGAGCGAGGGGAACCTTTTATTGTCAATCCGCCTTTCGTCACTGAACCCGATCTCGACGGACTGACGGTTCTTAAGGTGGCGTTTGTCGGGCGTATACTCACGACGCACCCCTAGGGGGCCCCGGCATGATCGGCGATAGCTTCCTGTTGGGTGTCCTGCCTCTAATTGTGGCTCCATGGTGGGTATGGGGGCACATTCGTGGATGAATTTATCACTCTTCGTCTATTTGTCGTTAAATGTTTCTGATGTACCCTCTCGGGCTCGTGGGGTGGGCGACCAAGCCCCCGAGTTGGCCTGTCTTGGAAGACCGGGCTCTGTAGCCTCCGCTGCGTTGGGCCCCGACCTTGCTCATCCTTTGACCATCCTGACTTCTTCCCCCAGCTCCCCTCCCTCCTCTGTGGTTGGGTTGAGCCTCCAGCCCCCAGTGGTGACCACTTCGTCCCCTGGTGTGGCTAAGTCTCTCGTTGTGACTACTGCGCCTTTTGACCCCTCTCTCTCTGGGGGTTCTCAACGCCGTTCGCGCCCCAGCCGCACTCGCTCGATTCCTTCCTGTACTGACCCGTATCAGGCCTTGTTTGGTCCTGCTTCATGGGCCAAATACTTTGATCTCCTCCCTCTTGATTCTGCGCCTCCTGACGATTTCTCCCTCTGTCGGCATCTTGTAGATTCCGTGGATGCGTCTGTTACCTACAACCCCACTCGTCTCGGTACACGTGTCGTTGCTGCTCCTTCTCAGGATGCAGCTTCCTGCTTGGCTGCCTTATCTTACCTTGGCGAGATCCCTGTTCGGGTCTCCAAGAACGTTCGGATGAATGCCAGTGTTGGAACTATTCTCCTCCCACCCCATGTTGCAACCGGTGTTCGGAATCTGCAGGACTGCCACGATGATATTCGGCATATCCTTGATGCCCAAGGCCATTCTGTCCTCCAGGTTGACTCGTTTACTCGTCCCCCTCGTGGTCGTCGCCGTCAACCCCTTCGTGTTGTGAAGATCACCTTTGATGGTAAGACCCTTCTATCCTTTGTCATTCTTGCTGGTGCCAGGTGCTCTGTCCAGGAGTATATTCCTTCTCCCCGACTTTGTAACAAGTGCTGGAGGTTTGGGCATGGTGCCCTCCGCTGCTCTGGGACTGTCTCTCTCTTTCCTTTGTGTGGGGGTGAAGGTCACTCTAAGTCGGAGTGCACTTCTCCACAAGCTCGCTGCTTCAACTGCGGTGAGGCCCATCCTACCTTCTCCCGTGCCTGTATCCATTACAAGCTTGAGGCAGCCGTCCTCAACTTGAAGCACCGGCAGCGTTTATCTTTTCCTGAGGTGAGGCGCCAGGTTCGCCAGCTCCCGCCTTATGCTAACGTCTCTTATGCTCGCGTGTTGCGCTCTTCCTCTCCTCGTCCTTCCCTCCTTCCTCAGACTCGCAACCGTTTCCGGGCCTTGGACCCTGATACGCCCACTGCCCCCTCCTCTGTTCCTTTGCGTTCTGTCCCGAGGAGTCCCCCCTCCTAGTCCTCTGTCTGGGGTTCCCCTTCTTTCTACCCGGTCTGTCATGTCTCCTGTGTCTTCTTCCTCGTCTCCCTCCGATCCTCCTTCCCATCCTCTTCCTCCATCTATCGGCTCTCCCCGCCGCCTGTCGGTGCAGGCGGATGTCCATCGCTCTCCTAACGGCCGTCGTGTGTGCTCTCGTTCAGCCTCTCCTGTTGAGACACTGGAATCCGTTGCCCGGTAAGTAGTTGCTGGGACACCTGTCTCTTTAAGTCAGAAGCGTAAGCCTGGCTCCTCTCCTTCCTCCTCCCCGGCGGGAAAGAAGGCTTCGCTTTCTTCCTCAGCCCCTACTTCTGGCTCTGTTGCTCCTTCCCCTCCCATTTCAGTGATTGCGCCCCCTGTTCCTGCTATGGAGGTTTCTTTGGCCCCTGCTTCCCTTTCGGTTGCTGCTCTTGCTGAGGTGCGCTCCCCTCTTTCTCCTCCCCCTCTTCCTGCTGCTATCCTTGACTGCTCCTCTCCGTTGTCTCCTCCTCTTCCTCCGGACCCCGCCCGCCCACCTCTGGTCTGTTCTCCCGCTTCCTTCCCTCCTAATTTGCTCAGTTTACCCATGCCCCCTAACCCTGACTTTGCTGACCCTGATCCTGACCCTGATATTCTTTAATGTGCTGTGTAGCTCTTTCGCCTTTGTTTCTCCCTTGTTCTCTGTTGTTGTTCAGAACGTCTCGACAACAATACAACTTGACCTACGAAATGAAGGACTCAATTATCCTGTTCTCTCATCACACACGCACGGACACATGAAATCTTTACTGCTTTGTTGTTGTGTATGCTCTCTTTTATACTGTGTGTGAGTTAGCACAATGTGCAAGGCATAATAAACTTTTGAAAAATTTCGGAGTGTTAATTTTTCAACTTTCTTCCCACGTGAATATTAACCTAAGAAATAGAGAAAATGAGCTAGACTCGATGATCTCACCCCGTGAGTCCTCTTTAAAAAACTATTTATATAATACATAAATACTTCACAGATGCACGGCCGATGGTTCAAGCCCTACACACAACTCGTGACACTTAAGTATTTGTTCAGCTTGAGTACCATTCAGGTTTATGATATTAAGTTTATTACTTCATCGATATGTCGATACGTTCCAATATCGTCATCAGGAATTGAGAGCGAAATTATATACTAAAATATTTAAAACTTGCTATAAGAAGGATTATCCCATATTATATATATTATATAATATATATTATATTATATAACTGAAAACTCACCCCAGAAGTGACACGAACCCATACTGCCAGGAGCAACGCAACTGGTATGTACAGGACACCTTAATCCACTTGACCGGACAAAAACTGATGGTAGCCGAGGCTATTTAGCCCATCAGCCCGCCGGCACTAATGAGCTAAATTGCTCCTGGCAGAATAGGTTCGAGTCACTTCTGGGGTGAGAGTTTTCAGTTGCATATAGTCCTGGGGACCATTCAGGCTTGTTCGCATTTGTGTTCCTCACGTGTGCCGCAAAGAATGAGGTGATTTGATAAAATGCTATGCCCAAGATTACCATCTTGGGTCTAATGTTCTGATGTTCCCATCAGAAAATTGGGAACATCAAGTGATCTGGTGTTTCCATCACTGAAATATAATAAAAACATTTGAAAAATGGTATATACCGAGGGGTGGTGGGTATATACTGAGAAGTGGTGGGTACATACCAAGGGGTGGTGGGTATACACCAAGGGGTGGTGGCTATACACCAAGGGGTGGTGGCTATACACCAAGGGGTGGTGGCTATACACCAAGGGGTGGTGGTTATATACCGAGGGGTGGTGGGTATATACCAAGGGGTGGTGGTTATATATACTAAAGGGTGATGGGTATATATACTAATGGGTGGTGGGTATATACCGAGGAACAGTGGAACTTCATATGCAATGCAAGCCTGACAGAAGAGTCATTGCCCTTAATACAAAATTTCCTAGAGTGAAGAATTAAGGGAAACAGGAAAAATATGTTCGTATATTTAGGAACTAAAAACATTGGATTATTTTGGCGCAGTTAGTTATGACGTTACCATGACAATGCCAGAAGAACAGGTTCTCGACCCAGAAGGTTCATATTGGCCCGTACGAGGCATCGCCCTGAACCACACCCTCCCAAACTCACCCACAACCATAATGAAATGACAAGAACATGACGGAATCTACCGGGTAATATATGTCCCCGAGGAGTTCACAGTCGAAGGTTCGATTCCACTGTTTGACCTCAATATATTTACCTACATGCACGTCATACCCAAGCCAGAGACAGTTCAGAGATCCCAAGTTCTCCATTGCATCCAGCAACATTCTCCGTAAATCAACAACCCTGATTGCAATCTCAGCACACACCCAGGTTTCTCTCGGATCCAAACACATCCGTCACACACCTGTTTCATGCTCTAGCACTGCAGGTGTGCTGAGTGTAGGTGAGAGAGTGAAGGCACATGTGGCAACCAAGATAATAGTCCCATTTTTTATGATTTAATAACCGATTGCAGATCAATGAAGAAAAAGATGTAGTTTAGATGCAAGTTACATTTGTTGCCATAAAAATACTAGTCAAAACAGCTTCCTACTCTTGGTATAACCAAGTCTCACTTTAGTCGCCACACATTTCCACTCTTGATATAACCAAGTACCTCAATGATGAACTCATCCTGAGAAATGTGTTGATAAATGTGCTAAATGTAAATTATAAATATAATTTGCGATAAATGTTGTCCATATAGACAACTGTATTGTCATTACCAACGTTTAAACAAAACTTTATATTAACACTATATATCCTTAGATGTCAGGAGAGCGGGAGGTCATGATGGTCATCAAGGGTCATCACCGTGGTCTATCTAGATCATATCAACACTGGGAGGTCATCTGCGTACTTTAATGTCATACTCGTAGTGTTATATGTTGCAGGACCACATGGACAGAATAGATGTTGTTGCAGCAATACACACCTAAACACACCAGTGTTATTATGTATAACTTGTTATACTTAGCGTTAGCTTTTATACATGCGCATTTAAAAACACTTTCGCACCCTTGGCATGCGCGCCGCCAACTTAGAGGTCATGCACCGGGCGTCCGGGCGAGGGTGCAAGGTGATCGCGCTTCCTCACCGGAATCTGAATACTTGTTTCAGTATTCTCACCTTAATTCTCGTGCTACGTCGTTCGTTTTGGTATCATTGTGTTCGCAATTAAATTCCCTAAAAGTGTATATGCATATAATGTCCAAAAGCCCGGCGTGATTCCCCGCAGCAAAGTCTAAAGTTACCCGTGAACGAGCACCAATTTGCACACCTCAGCCTAATGTGTATACTCGTTCAGTTTGATAACATCAATTTTCGTGTTACGTCTTTCATTTGGTATCAAATTGTTCGGAATATAAAGGCGCGTATTTTAAAACTTTTCCGATAATAATAGAACAATAACTGGAATTTTAACAAATATTTTAATTGTGGACGCTCATATCTTGAGGTTATCTTGAGATGATTTCGGGGCTTTAGTGTCCCCGCGGCGCGGTCCTCGACCAGGCCTCCACCCCCAGGAAACAGCCCGTGACAGCTGACTAACACCCAGGTACCTATTTTACTGCTAGGTAACAGGGGCATAGGGTGAAAGAAACTCTGCCCATTGTTTCTCGCCGGCGCCCGGGATTGAACCCGGGACCACAGGATCACAAGTTCAGCGTGCTGTCCGCTCGGCCGACCGGCTCCCCCAAGCATGGTCTCCCTGGAAGACCAGATAAATGAAACCTGGTCCAGACTCAGAGTCACTGAACAGAAACAAGGTACGTCCTCCTCCACCCCCCCACCCCCGACACCCCGGGGTCCCCAGGTCACTCTCAGCTAAGTATATGAACCCCCCCCCCCCACCCTCCAGAAACCCCAGACCCCCTTTAAACTCAATAACCTGACTGCATGAACCACTTGACTTCCTCTCTTATAGCACAGGTAGAAGAACGTCGACAGTATAATCCCGCCAAACACACACCGAAACTACGACGTTGGTACAACGTTCGAACAAGTTTTAACACTTCCTAACCAGTCATAACAACCACTATAGCAAGTTGTAACAACGTTCTAATACGTAATAAACACGTTAAGCCAAGATGTAACAACTTTATTACAAGTTGTAACAAGCGGAAAATAGAGACAGTTTCGGTTTGTGTTTCCAGGGAATCTCCAACCGGAGTTACGTTCAGCCCTGCGACATCTGGAGGCGAATCATCACAAAATTATTTATATCTTTCCAGTGTTCTGACAGAAATGTTCGTGTTACATCTTTCATTTTGGTATCAAATTGTTCGCAATATAAAGGCGTGCATTTTAAAACTACTCCCAGATTGATCGGAAAAAAATTTAAATTTTTAAAAAATATTTTAATAATTAGACGCCAATCGCGTTCACGGTTCAGACACAGGAGAAAAATTTCGGACGCGGGGGCGTCCGAGGAGTGCGAAATCGTAGGTTTTTCTGTATGTCAGCTGTGTAGCCACGAGACACGATGGATGAGTGAAGATAATATGCAACCAACTGGCAGGGGGGGATGGGTGTCTGGACTAAAGGTGAGACCAACACTGGCAGGGGGGGGGGGTGTCTGGACTAAAGGTGAGACCAACACTGGCAGGGGGGGGGGGTGTCTGGACTAGAGGTGAGACCAACACTGGCAGAGGGGGGGGGGTGTCTGGACTAAAGCTGAGACCAACACTGGCATAGGGGGGGGGGGGGGTTTCTGGACTAAAGGTGAGACCAACACTGGCAGAGGGGGGGGGGGGGTGTCTGGACTAAAGGTGAGACCAACACTGGCAGGGGGGCGGGTGTCTGGACTAAAGGTGAGACCAACACTGGCAGGGGGGGGTGTCTGGACTAAAGGTGAGACCAACACTGGCAGGGGGGGGGGGGGTGTCTGGAATAAAGATGAGACCAACACTGGCAGGGGGGGGGTGTCTGGACTAAAGGTGAGACCAACACTGGCAGGGGGGGGAGGTGACTGGACTAAAGGTGAGACCAACACTGGCAGGGGGGGTCTGGACTAAAGGTGAGACCAACACTGGCAGGGGGGGTGTGACTGGATTAAAGGTGAGACCAACACTGGCAGGGGGGGTCTGGACTAAAGGTGAGACCAACACTGGCAGGGGGGGGGTGTCTGGACTAAAGGTGAGACCAACACTGACAGGGGGGGGGAGGTGACTGGACTAAAGGTGAGATCAACACTGGCAGGGGGGGGGTGTCTGGACTAAAGGTGAGACCAACACTGGCAGGGGGGGGGGAGGTGACTGGACTAAAGGTGAGACCAACACTGGCAGGGGGGGGGTGTCTGGACTAAAGGTGAGACCAACACTGGCAGGGGGGGGGAGGTGACTGGACTAAAGGTGAGACCAACACTGGCAGGGGGGGGGGGTGTCTGGACTAAAGGTGAGACCAACACTGACAGGAGGGTGTATCTGGACTAACTATAAGGCCAACACTGACAGGGGGGTGTATCTGGACTAACTATAAGACCAACACTGACAGGGGGGTGTATCTGGACTAACTATAAGACCAACACTGACAGGGGGGTGTATCTGGACTAACTATAAGACCAACACTGACAGGGGGGGTGTATCTGGACTAACTATAAGGCCAACACTGACAGGGGGGTGTATCTGGACTAACTATAAGGCCAACACTGACAGGGGGGTGTATCTGGACTAACTATAAGACCAACACTGACAGGGGGGGGGTGTATCTGGACTAACTATAAGACCAACACTGACAGGAGGGTGTATCTGGACTGACTATAAGATCAACACTGACAGGAGTGTGTATCTGGACTAACTATAAGACCAACACTGACAGAGGGGTGTATCTGGACTAACTATAAGACCAACACTGACAGGAGGGTGTATCTGGACTAACTATAAGACCAACACTGACGGGGGGGGGGTGTATCTGGACAAACTATAAGACCAACACTGACAGGGGGGGGGTATATCTGGACTAACTATAAGACCAACACTGACAGGAGGGTGTATCTTGACTAACTATAAGACCAACACTGACAGGAGGGTGTATCTGGACTAACTATAAGACCAACACTGACAAGAGGGTGTATTAGGAATAATGATGTGAAAAACTTCAACATAAATTATAAAGGGGATGTATTTCGTGTCGTTGAAACCCTGATCATAGTGATATTAAACAGAAAGATCTCATCCTAATTAAGAATGGGGTGCATATGTATACTTAATGGGGTCGTAAGATCCCTGCTTCATGACAATCATCTAAGAATTAAAAGAATGTCCTTAATCTGCTTATTTCAAGATGGAAGAAAATGAATGGAAATTAAATATGGAGTTCGAAAATGTATCAAAACTTCCAAATGTTACCACAGATATTTATTTGTATGTAACGAAATAGTTCTTAGCTTTATTTTGTTTCGCGGTATTCCCAATTCCCTCTCGTCACTTTTTTTTTTTTTTTTTTTTTTAGCTGCACCTGTTTTTCGCCTAAAAGTCTTGGTGTTGGCAACGTAGCGCGAGGTATAAAACGAGCCGGTGTACCGAGCAGGGTTCAGTGGTCGGCGGTGAGAGCGGAAGAGCAGACACACGGAACCTTCTACCTTGTCCACCATCACAGGTCTTGTACATTAACACTACTCCATCAAAATGCTGCGCGTCGTTCTTGTCGTCTGCCTGGCCGTCTGTGTTCTCAGGTGAGACAAAAGTCATGTTCGGTGTTGTACCGACTACACTTCTCCTTTCCTATCTACTGCTGTCCTTCCGTTGATAGGAGAAAGGAGTCGGTTAGAGAACAGAAACAGGCACTAGTAGTCAGTCTCTTACTGTCACTATTAGCATTGCAGAGGAATGTTAATTTATCGTGTTATATTTACATACTGAGTTCTGTTCTTGATAAGTTTTATTTTGTAGGCAAACTTTCTTATGTTAAATACAGTGGGAAAAAGTCTTTCTGCAAGGCGATTAGACTGGCGTCAGCTCTTGTTTGATTACTATTACAGACCTTATAGAAATGGTCCATTAAATGTTTGTGTTTTGTTTTATTTTAAGCTTCAATGGGAGCTGCTCTCTCACTTCTTATTTTAAGTGTTATTTGTCACTCAGTCTTCTGCCTATTGCGATGCTCAAGGTCCAGTAATTATGAATGAGGTCGCTAACTTGCGCTCAACACACATGTCCCCTCCCCCCCCCCCCCCCACCTACTCCCCCATAGCTGCCTCCCGTCCACCACATCTGTTTCCTGTAACGCATATCTGTCTCCAGTCAAATACACTAGTCTGTTGTCCACACCTGCAGCCAGCCATCGCCCCAGGGGGAGAAGAAGGTTGTCCACGACTGTACCAAGTGTAACCCCAACAAGTGTTTGGACGTGTCATCATACTGCCGGCCAGGCGACACACTCGTCAAGAATGAGTGCGGCTGCCTCGTCTGCCCTGAGGTAATCCTCGTCACACAAACATTATAGTAATAACATCAACAGTAATATAATAATATTTATAATAATTTATCACAACAATAATAAGAGATGCAAATTTAACAAATATGACGTAAAGATTAAATTTGGTTGCCATTGGTTCCCTATTGTCGGGGACAGGAACCCAACTATTGACCGTTCCCAGGATGCATACCAAAACAGTTGCTTAACTACCGAATACCTATTTACTACTGGATGAACAGAGCGGCATCAGGTGAAAGAAAACGTGCCCAAAGGTATCTGTCCTGCCGCGGGAATCGAACCCGGAGCCTTGCGGTCGTAAACCGACTGCGCCTATCCTACCTACAAAAGTTAAACATCATGCTCGCTAAGCACACACACATGAGTACGTATACACGTACATACACACACACAATTGCACAGACAGGCACATACAAATACGCACTCTAGACACACACACACACATGCACTCAAAAGATAAATAAAGATTGTTTCACAGACTTACTCTGTCCACAGCTCCATGGAGACTTGACGCATCCCCACCACGACCATTGCATCAACTCCGGCGACAACCACGATGTCTTTGGTCACAACCACACAGAACACGACTCGTTCTGCTGTGGTCTTGGACACGAAGGGTAAACCACCACTTAGGAAGACACCTTGGAGGTCCCTAAAGTAATGATCTTCCAGGAAAGAACCTTATTTGGGAACCTCTAGGGAAGAGTTCGAGGACAGGCCCTAGCAGGTAACGAAGAGTAGACCAACCCTTGGAGAGCTCCCAGAATTATATCCTTATAGAAAAGCTACCCAGGCGAGACTAGCTTAGGTCACTAAGGACAGACCCTATGTGACGAAGGATAAACCCGCAGGTCCCGAAGGATATACGCCTTGTAGAACCTCCAAAGTAATAACCAATCAGGAGAGACCTTCCTATGGGGACCCCATGGAGAAGGCTCACAAGAGGGACCCACAGAAAAAGCTAAACAGAAACTTTTCCCCTAGTGAGGAGTCCTTACCTATTTTCCAGATTTGTCTTGGGTATTTACACAGATATAGTTTGACGACTACTTGTTATTTCCAAATAAATAAAGATTTATAACTTACATAAGAAACTAGATTTAGCAGTTGTCATTAGGATGAACTTGTGTACGTTATGTTCTGAAATAAATGTTTAACAAAAAAGTTACTCGTTTATTATATCTCCAATATTTTACCTATTGTGAATGAGAGTCACATGTTAATTAATGTGTGAAATTAGTTATGAAAACTCCTGTAGAGTATAAATTTAATGGAATCTAAAATGATCAAAGAAAAACAATAAATCCAAAACTAACTTGGAACGAAAATATCCACCAACAAAAATTATTTGACAAAATGATGCCTTCAAAAATACGAGGAACGATTTACCCAATAACTCACAATAATATACACCAAACATGAAAACAATTACTTTACTATATTGCAAAGGGAAATTCTTTTATCTTGTTCAAGATTTCTCTACTAATACTAACAACTCTTTCAAGATTGTCCCACAGCACTCATAAGCATCCCATAGCACTCACAAGCATCCCATAACACTCACAAGTATCCCACAACATTCACAAGCATCCCACAACACTCACAAGCATCCATCAACACTCACAAGCATCTCACAATACTCACAAACATCTCACAATACTCACAAGCATCTCACAATGCTCACAAACAACCCACAATACCCACAAATATCTCACAACACTCATAGGCCTTGAGCTTTAGACACACACATGACATCAACTAGCAAGCAACTAGCAGGCTTCAATAATTTCCAGATAGTCGAGTATAAACACGTGACAGACGAAGCGTGGTAGGCGGATTCTTACTGTATCGACATCAACGCTGGAGTATGGAGTGGCGATTTCAGCGCCATCTATGGGTCTGCACTCCAACTCCCCTAGTATTGGACGCTATGTAGACAACGCCATATGTTGGTAGTGGCGTGGTATCGGTGGAAGGCTCCAATTTCCTGCCCGAGTCAGAAGAGGAGGTCGATGTGGTTGACCTCTGGTGGGTGGCGTATCAAGATCAGCGCCATCTAGGTTGTGGCTACAAGTCACAATGTCAAGTCCCCAGTAGTCGAGTTTTATCCTAGGGTTACCCAGTGTACTGTCCATCTGGCTAATGACGTTTTTATGTCCACAGAAGTGACATATGGAGGCAATTGAGCTGAGAAGGGCAGTTCACCTTGGGCAGTCCACGAACTCTTAGCTTGGTCTTGCGAGAGGACTAAGTAGCCACCGTTGATCCGAGCAGTGTGTGTTAGCTGCTGATATATAGTGTTTTTTGAAGAGCGACGTACCTGGGATTGGCTTTTAAGAGTTGAGGAAGACAGTGATGTGTCAATTGAGAGTTGCTGCTAGGAAGCTGCTTGAGGTTTCTGCTAGGGTGTTAATTACCCCTGTTTGTGTTGTGTGTTAGGTTGGGACCCCTGTCAGCGTGCTGCTGAAGCCCTCTGCCAGTGAGTACCTGGAGAGCGGAGGTGAGGTAGGCACTTCATGATACTGTGTGGGGTGGTCTGGCCCTTGTAAAAGGTTAAAAGGTTAACTCGCCAGTGTTTGCCAGTGGACAATGTATACTTGGAATGTGGGTTCACTGGGCTTGATGAACACTGTCATCTTATTGTGCCCTGAGTGAAAGAGGCAGTGGTACGTACAGATAGTAAATCTATTATATAATTTATATATATATAATATATAATTTATATATATATATATATATATATATATATATATATATATATATATATTTATTTTTTATTTATTTATTTTATTTATTTTTAAGGAAATTGTCTTGCTTACCCCCACCCCCCTTATTTATGCATTGCACTACTACTTGATACAGCCAGTTTCTTGAAAGCTTACTACTGACTTGCGGTAGGATATCCAAAAAAGAGGCTAAAACATATAGATCCCGGTTGCTGGTCCATAGTGGCCGAAACACGGATCTAATAACTTGGCGGGCCTTAATAGACTGGTAGGTTGGTATAAGCACCTGTTATGCCAAGCCTGGTAGGTGAGTACAGGCACTTAACAAACCATAACGAAGCCTGGTACTTCGGTACAGACAATAACAAAGCCTAATAGGTGGCTACAGACCATAGCACAGCCTGTAGGTGATTATAAACACATAACAGGACCAATTACTAATACTGGCAGGTGGGTACAAGTCACTGACAGGCCATAACGGAGCCTGATAGGTGGGTACAATCAACTGGTCGCCATAACAAAGCTTGTGGATGGTTACAATCCCCTAGCAGGCTATAAGGAAGCTGTTAGGTGAATACAAGCACCTGGCAGGACAAAAGAGCCCAGTTAATCCAATTTACCTAATCACTAAATAGTAAAGTAAACTTAACCATCTTAGAGCCACTAAGGTAGATGAGCAAGGCTAGATGTTGAAGTTAATGAATTATGATGTCATGAACTCTATTTTACGAATAATATATCTGTCGAATCCAAGATAAATTCAGATAATAAATATTAATATTTTTGTATTTATTGTAGTTTAGGATTACTTTAAAAATTAAGTTTTGATCTTTATTGTTTATGAATAAAGATTATATTATGGAGGATTAGTTATTTACTTATTCTAATGGGTCCCAAGAGTGCGAGGGGCGAGAGAGAGCGTTTGTTCACATTAATAAAGAAGCACAGGAGCAGTTGAAGATTAGATTCCTGGAGCCAGATTCACGAAGCTGTTACGCAAGTACTTACGAACATGTACATCTTTCCTCAATCTCTGACGCTTTTGGTTACATTTATTAAACAGTTGACAAGCATGAAACTTTACAATCAACTGTTCTTATTATTATAAACAGCTTGGAGTCACAGTGAACCTGATAGATTTCTTCCCGTTTCCTGTCTGTTCTGCGGGCGAGGAGACGGTGTCCGGCGCTGGCTTGTCCGGGAGCTAGTGGCCAGGAGTGGGTTGGCTTCCGGTTTTCCCTCAGGGCGTGGGGGGGGGGGGGGGCTGGCTCCCGGTGTGCCCTGAGGGTGTGGGGGGCGGCTGGCTCCTGGTGTGCCCTGAGGGTGTGGGGGGCGGCTGGCTCCCGGTGTGCCCTGAGGGTGCGGGGGGGCGGTAGCTCCCGGTGTGCCCTGAGGGTGATGGGGGGCGGCTGGCTCCCGGTGTGCCCTGAGGGTGTGGGGGGCGGCTGGCTCCCGGTGTGCCCTAAGGGTGTGGGGGGCGGCTGGCTCCCGGTGTGCCCTGAGGGTGTGGGGGGCGGCTGGCTCCCGGTGTGCCCTGAGGGTGCGGGGGGCGGTAGCTCCCGGTGTGCCCTGAGGGTGTGGGGGCGGCTGGCTCCCGGTGTGCCCTGAGGGTGTGGGGGGCGGCTGGCTCCCGGTGTGCCCTAAGGGTGTGGGGGGCGGCTGGCTCCCGGTGTGCCCTGAGGGTGTGGGGGGCGGCTGGCTCCCGGTGTGCCCTGAGGGTGCGGGGGGCGGTAGCTCCCGGTGTGCCCTGAGGGTGCGGGGGGCGGTGGCTCCCGGTGTGCCCTGAAGGTGCGGGGGGCGGTGGCTCCCGGTGTGCCCTGAGGGTGCGGGGGGCGGTGGCTCCCGGTGTGCCCTGAGGGTGCGGGGGGCGGTGGCTCCCGGTGTGCCCTGAGGGTGCGGGGGGCGGCTGGCTCCCGGTGTGCCCTGAGGGTGCGGGGGGCGGTGGCTCCCGGTGTGCCCTGAGGGCGTGGGGGGGGGGGGGGCTGGCTCCCGGTGTGCCCTGAGGGTGTGGGGGGCGGTGGCTCCCGGTGTGCCCTGAGGGTGCGGGGGGCGGTGGCTCCCGGTGTGCCCTGAGGGTGCGGGGGGCGGTGGCTCCCGGTGTGCCCTGAGGGTGCGGGGGGCGGTGGCTCCCGGTGTGCCCTGAGGGCGTGGGGGGGGCTGGCTCCCGGTGTGCCCTGAGGGTGTGGGGGGCGGCTGGCTCCCGGTGTGCCCTGAGGGTGTGGGGGGCGGCTGGCTCCCGGTGTGCCCTGAGGGTGCGGGGGGCGGTGGCTCCCGGTGTGCCCTGAGGGTGCGGGGGGCGGTGGCTCCCGGTGTGCCCTGAGGGTGCGGGGGGCGGCTGGCTCCCGGTGTGCCCTGAGGGTGCGGGGGGCGGTGGCTCCCGGTGTGCCCTGAGGGCGTGGGGGGGGGGGGGGGGGCTGGCTCCCGGTGTGCCCTGAGGGTGTGGGGGGGCGGCGGCTCCCGGTGTGCCCTGAGGGTGTGGGGGGCGGCTGGCTCCCGGTGTGCCCTGAGGGCGTGGGGGGGGGCTGGCTCCCGGTGTGCCCTGAGGGTGTGGGGGGGCGGCTGGCTCCCGGTGTGCCCTGAGGGCGTGGGGGGCGGCTGGCTCCTACTCTGCCGGAGGTCACTGGAAGACGTTTTTGAGTTTTTACCCATTTGAGTACTTGGGTACGAGTTTATGGGGACACGTTAATGCCGTGACTTTGTTTGGCTTCTCCGTGTTCTCTGTGCGTGGCTGGGGCCGGTGCTTACCTCCCTGAGGGACTCCCGGGGCTTACCAAACAAGTATCAGTGTGTTTATTCGGCACAAGGCGCCTTCGTTTCTGCCGACAGCCGACGTTCATACAACCATAAGGCTTTGCGTTTTACCCTTAATGGGGACACTGGAACACATACGGCGCTACTGCCGTTTCGACTCCTAAATCATCAACAACAGCAGTAGCAGAGAATTATCACCGCCATTTATACAGTAAGTATCTTTAAATTAGGAAAATACAATATTGAAGACGAAGATGAGATGGTGTAGGAAGTCTTCAAAGAGTAGCTAATATTTATCAATGCTGAAAATTATAGGTTTTAGTCAGGATTCATAAAGACGTCTGCAGTTTCCATGACCAGTTGCACAGCTTCTGTCAGCTGCCCCCTCCCCGCTTAGCTCGTTGTCGCCGTGTAGGGGCTTAGTGGGCGGCTGCCGGAGTGTGATGCTCCTTGGGACAGTCCTCTGTCCTTTTCTAGCCTTGTGCTCCTGCTGCCGTCCTCTCCAATTCTGCTGGGCATCTTTTCCTTTTCCTTCTGTTTCGTTTTTCTCCCCCCTCTTCTCCTATCTGCTTGCCGTTTCCTGCCGACCTTTTGCTCGTTCTGGTTCTTCCCTTGGACTTCTTCTATTTTGACGCCCGGGTGCTTGAGGAGGCATACTCATGCACCCGTAGAACTGCAGTACCCGACGTCGAGAGCGAGGGGAACCTTTTATTGTCAATCCCCCTTTCGTCACTGAACCCGATCTCGACGGACTGTCGGTTTCTTAAGGTAGCGTTTGTGGGGCGTATACTCACGACGCACCCCTAGGAGGCCCCGGCAAGATCGGCGATAGCTTCTTGTTGGGTGTCTTGCCTCTAATTGTGGCTCCATGGTGGGTGTGGGGGCACATTCGTGAATGAATTCTTCTTTTCGTAATGATGATAACCCCTGTTTCGGCTGCTTCTGGTTTACCTTCTCAGGCTCGTGGGGTGGGCGACCAAGCCCCCGAGTCGGTCCGTATTGGAAGACCGGGCTCTGTAGCCTCCGCTGCATTGGGCCCCGACCTTGCTCCTCCTTTGGCCTCTCTGACTCCTTCCCCTAGCTCCCCTCCCTCCTCTGTGGTTGGGTCGAGCCCCAAGCCCCCGGTGGTGACTACCTCGTCCCCTGGCGCGGCTCCTTCTCTAGTTGTTACTACTGCGCCTTCTAACCCCTCTCTCTCTGGGGGTTCTCACCGCCGTCCTCGTCACGGCCGCCCTCACTCGATTCCTTCCAGTTCTGCTACCTATCAAGCCTTGTTTGGTCCCGCTTCGTGGGCCAAATATTTTGATCTCCTCCCTCTTGATTCTGCGCCTCCTGACGATTTCTCCCTCCATCGACATCTCGTTGATTCCGTGGATGCCTCCATTACTTTCAACCCCACTCGTCTCGGTACACGTGTCGTTGCTGCTCCTTCTCAGGATGCTGCTTCCCGCTTGGCTGCCTTATCCTGCCTTGGCGAGACCCCTGTTCGGGTCTCGAAGAACGCTCAGTTGAATGCCAGTGTTGGCACTATTTTGCTCCCGCCCCATGTTGCGACCGGTGTTCGGGACCTGCGCGACTGCCACGACGATATTCGACATATCCTTGCTGCCCAGGGCCATTCTATTCTCCAGGTGGACACGTTTACTCGTCCCCCTCGTGGTAGTCGCCGTCAACCCCTAAGGGTTGTGAAGATTACCTTTGATGGTAGGACCCTTCCACCCTCTGTCATTCTTGCTGGTGCCAGGTGCTCTGTCCAGGAGTACATTCCTTCTCCTCGGCTCTGCAACAAGTGCTGGAGGTTTGGGCATGGTGCCCTCCGCTGCTCCGGGACTGTCTCTCTCTGTCCTTTGTGTGATGGCGAAGGTCACTCTAAGTCGGAGTGCACTTCTCCCCAGGCTCGTTGCCTCAACTGCGGTGAGGCCCATCCTGCCTTCTCCCGTGCGTGTGTCCACTACAAGCTTGAGGCTGCCGTCCTCAACTTGAAGCACCGGGAGCGTTTATCTTTTCCTGAGGCGAGACGCCAGGTTCGCCGGCTCCCGTCTTATGCTAATATCTCTTATGCTCGCGTGTTGCGCTCTTCCTCTCCTCGTCCATCCCGCCTTCCTCAGACTCGCAACCGTTTCCGGGCCTTGGACCCTGATGCGCCCACTGCCCCCTCCTCTGTTCCTTTGGGTTCTCTCTCGAAGGATCCTCCTCCTGGTCCTCTGTCTGGGGTTCCCCTTCCTTCTACCCGGTCTGTTGTGTCTCCTGTGTCTTCTTCCTCGTCTCCCTCCGTTCCTCCTTCCCATCCTTCCCCTCCATCTCTTGACTCTCCCCACCGCCTGTCGGTGCGGGCTGATGTCCATCACTCTCCAAACGGCCGTCATGTGTGCTCTCGTTCAGCTTCTCCTGTTGAGACGCTAGAATCCGTTGCCCAGTACGTGGTTGCTGGAACACCTGTCTCTTTACGTCATAATCGTAAACCTGGCTCCTCTCCTTCCTCCTCCCCGGCGGGTTAGAAGGTTTCGCTTTCTTCCTCGGCCCCTACTTCTGCCTCTCTCGCTCCTTCCCCTCCCATTTCGGTGGTTGCGCCCCCTGTTCCTGCTATGGAGGTTTCTTTAGGCCCCGCTTCCCTCTCAGTTGCTGCCCTTGCTGAGGTACACTCCCCTCTTTCTACCCCTCGTCTTCCTAATGCTGTCCTTGCCTGCTCCTCTCCGTTGTCTCCTCCTCTTCCTCCTCCTCCTCCTCCTTCTCCGGACCCCGCCCGCCCACCTCTGATCTGTTCTCCCGTTTCCTTCCCTCCGTGTTTGCTCAGTTTACCCATGCCCCCTAACCCTGACTTTGCTGACCCTGATCCCGACCCTGATATTCTTTAACGTGCTCTGTTGCTCTTTCGCCTTTGTTTCTTCCTTGTTCTCTGTTTTTGTCCTTTCTCTTCTCGTCGTTGTCCATTCTTCAATGGAACGTTCGAGGTTATTACGCCAATTTCCTCGAACTCCAGCTTCTGATTTTGCGGTTTTCACCCCTTTGTGTCTGTCTCCAGGAGCCGATGCTTGGTGCTCGTCCTGGTCGTTTTCGTGGCTATTCCTTTCTCTCCCCCCCTTCCCCCCCCCCCTTTTGATGGGGCTTCTAATTCTTCTGCTCTCTTGATTCGTGCTGATGTTCCCTTTGTTCCTTTACTTTTTCCTTCGCCTCTCCATTGTTCTGCTACTCGTATCTTTGTGGGGAAATGGTACACAGTTTGTTCCATTTATCTCCCCCCGAGTGTCCCGCTTTCTCTTCCTGATTTGAGACACCTCCTAGACTCCTTGCCGGAGTCTGTGCTCCTGCTGGGTGACTTCAATTGTCGTCTTTCTCTTTGGGGTGACGTTCTGACGAATACCCGGGGTCGCCTCCTTGAGCCGTTTCTCCTCTCTTCTTCCCTGTCTCTTCTGAATTCTGGTGAGCCCACTCATTTGGACTCTCGGACTCGCACCCTTTCTTGTCTTGATCTTTCTCTCTGCTCTTCTTCTCTTTACTTAGATTTCACGTGGCAGGTTCTTGATGACCTCCATGGAAGTGATCATTTCCCCATCCTTGTTTCCTTTTTCTCTTTTCGCCCTTCCCTCTCTTTCCCTAGGTGGCAGTTTGCTAAGGCAGACTGGACCCTATTTACCCTCAGTGCTGCTCTCTCTGACCTCTCCCTTCTGCCTCTCTCTCGCGCTCTCCTCCTTTTTCATGACACTGTCTTCAACGCTGCCCTCCGCTCTATTCCTCGCTCTTCCTCTCGGGGTCCACGGAAGTGCGTTCCCTGGTGGAATGCGGACTGTGCTCGGGCTGTCCGCTGTAAGCGTGCAGCCTGGAAGAGGCACCGCCGTAGGCAGACGACCGATTCTTTTCTTCTCTTTCGGAAAGCGAGTGCGGTGGCCCGTAGGGCCATCCGTACGGCTAAACATGAATGTTGGGCATCTTATGTCTCAACAATTACGTCCGAAACCTTTCTGGCCCAGATCTGGAAGCGTATCCGCAAGATAGCGGGTAAGTTCGTTCCCGATGTTTCACCGGTCCTTCACCTCCATGATACTCTTGTGGCGGACCCGTTGAAGGTCGCTTCCGAACTGGGTTCCCACTTTTCTTCTGTTAGCTCTGGTCTTCATCTTCCCCAATCTTTCCTTCTTCGTAAACCTGTCCTTGAGTCTCGTCCTTTAGATTTCTGCACTCATCTTCAGCTTCCCTATAATGATCCCTTCTCTCTCTCTGAACTTCGCTCTGCCCTGGCCCTCTGCGGTTCTACGGCGGCGGGGTCCGATGGTATTCATTATGAGATGCTTCGCCATCTCCCTCCGAGCACGTCTCAGTATTTACTGAGTCTGTATAATCGGATCTGGGAGTCGTCGTCGGTCCCTGAGGACTGGCTCGATGCCGTTGTCCTCCCTGTTCACAAACCGGGGTCTCTGGGTACTTCCCCTAAGGACTTTCGCCCTATTGCTCTCACAAGTTGTGTCTGCAAACTCTTTGAACGTATGGTTAACGTTCGTCTGATGTGGATCCTGGAACACCATCACCTCTCCTCTTCTCAATTTGGTTTCCGCAAGTGCCGCAGCACAACAGATGTCCTGGTGAACTTGGAGGTCTATATTCGTACTGCTTTTGCTGTGAAGACCTCAGTTGTTGCCGTCCTTTTTGACCTGGAATAGGCTTACGACACCACTTGGCGACACCACTTGGCGTTATCATATCCTATCTCAACTTCATAATTTTGGCCTTCGTGGTCATCTCCCTCTCTTTCTCCGCAGCTTCCTCTCTCGTCGTTCCTTTCGGGTGCGCCTTGGTACCGCTCTCTCTCCCTCTTTTCAGCAATACGAAGGTGTGCCCCAGGGTAGTGTTCTGAGCACTAATCTTTTTCTGGTTGCCCTCAATGGTCTTCTTTCCTCTCTTCCTTCTGGTGTCTTCTCCGCTCTCTATGTCGATGATCTTGCCCTTTGTTGTCAGGGTGATGATTCGCCTCTCCTTCAACGCCGGCTTCAACTTGCAATTGATGCCGTGTCGTCTTGGGCCACAGATCATGGCTTCAAGTTCTCTACTTCTAAGACTTGTGCCATGACTTTTACGCGGAAACGGGTTGTTCTTCGTCCCTCTTTGTCACTTTATGGTCATCCCCTTGAATACAAAGATTCTGCGAAGCTTTTGGGGTTGTTCCTTGACACTCGTTTGTCTTGGTCTCCCCATATCTCTTACCTCCGTGTTGAGTGCTCTAAGGCCCTTACCCTCCTTCGGGTCTTGTCCCATACTTCTTGGGGGGCAGATAGGCGCACTCTCCTTGCTTTACATTCCTCTCTCGTCCTGTCTAAGCTCGATTATGGTTGCCCTGCTTACTAGTCTGCTTCTCCTTCTACTCTTCGCCGTCTTGATGCTTTGCACCATACTGGGTTGCGCCTCAGTTCTGGTGCCTTTCATTCGACTCCCATCCTTAGCTTGTATGTTGACACTGGCTTCCTGTCTCTCCAGGACCGCCGTGATCGCTACTGTCTTCGCTATCTTGCGCGGTCCTTGCAACATCCTTCCTCTCGCCTCTGTCGTGCTTTAACTTTTACCACTCCTGCGGTTCCTGTTCCTCTTCACCACCTCCCTCTTTCTGTCCGGTTATCTCGCCTACAGGATTCTCTTTCCGTTCGTATTTCTGATGTTTCTCCTCGTGTTGTTCCTTCTTTGCCCCCGTGGAGGGTCCCTCTTCCGCGGTTTTGTACATCCTTGACCCGTATCACTAAAGCTTTTACCCCTCCTACGGTTCTAAAACGCCTTTTCCTCGAGCACTTTTCTTCTCACTCCCGCTCCGTTTCTGTCTTCACCGATGGGTCTATGTCAGCGGACGGTGTTGGCTACTCTGTTGTTTTTCCTGATCGCACTTATATGTGTCGCTTACCTCCGGAGACTAGCATCTTTACAGCGGAACTTTATGCTATTCTCTATGCACTTCGTCTCCTGCTTTCTCGTTGTCAGTCTTCCTTTGTAGTTGTTGTTGACTCTCGTAGTGCCCTCATGGCTCTTGGGTCCTTTAATCCGGTTCATCCAGTAGTTGTCGAGATCCAGCATTGGCTGTTTCTTGTTCACAGTAAATTTAAGTCGGTTGAGTTTTGATGGGTTCCCAGCCATATTGGTGTGTCTTTAAATGAGCGTGCGGATGCTGCCGCCAAGGAAGCTGTCCGCTCTTGTCCCATCTCTCGTAAAGGCATTCCGTATTCCGACTTTTACCCGGTTATCCATTCCTCAGTCCTTACCCGTTGGCAGGCTTCTTGGTTGTCTGTTACTGGTAACAAGCTACGTACTCTTAAATGTTGTGTTTCCTCGTGGCCGTCCTCCATCCACCGTAACTGGCGGTGGGAAACAGCTCTGGCGAGGTTGTGTATTGGCAATACTCGCTTAACCCATGGTCACTTGATGGAGCGCCGCCCTGCTCCTTATTGTCCTAGTTGCATTGTCCCTCTTACGGTCGTGCATGTCCTTCTTGAATGTCCTGACTTCCAGGACGAGCGTGTGTCTTGCTTTCCGACCGCCCCTCGCGGTCGCCTGTCCCTCGATAGAATTCTTGGTGACTCGGATACTTTTGATATCGTTCGCCTTATGCGTTTTTGTTCTCGTATTGGCATCCTTGGTGATATTTAGCGCCCTCTGATTATTCTGCGCATTTGATGGTGCTACATAGCCTTCCCGGTTTGGTGCCTTCTTTTGATAATTACTTACTTCTGTCAGCTGTCTTGTATTGTGTGTTGTTGAGTGTTTTCAAGACATTATAGTATGGAAGAAAGGAGATTTGGGACACACGTGAGGAACACAAATGCGAACCTGAATGGTCCTCAGAACTATATGCAACTGAAAACTCACACCCCAGAAGTGATTCGAACCCATAC
>NC_091150.1:56496293-56556293 GCF_040958095.1 Procambarus clarkii | reverse complement strand
TATCTTACTGTGATCAACGACATGAGATATACCCCCCTTATGTTGGCCGCTTTCTCGTTTTTTGTTAAGTTGCACCCACCTGCCAGTGTTAGTTATGAGGTTACGTCGTATAGAGGGTATTGGGGGTAATGTGGGTATAGAAGTTCGTAGGTATTTCTTGAGAGGGTGGTGGGTGGTGGATGTAGTGGGTAATGGGTGTAGTGGGTGGTGGATGTAGTGGGTAATGGGTGGTGGGTGTAGTGGATTGTGAATGCAGTGGGTATAATGGGTGTAGTGGGTGTTGAGTAATGGGTGTAGTGGGTGGTGGGTAATGGGTGTAGTGGGTGGTGTGTGTCATGGGTGGTGGGTGTAGTGGGTGGTGGGTATAATAGGTGGAGGGTGTTTTGAGTGATGAGTGTGTTGGAGGGTCATGGGCGGGAGGCGTCTGTCAGAGATCGCTGTCCAAGAGGTTCGTAAGTATCGTAGTCCTTGTAAACACAAGCGACTGCAAGACGTCATATATCAACGCATCCTCCGAATTCGTATAATCTATGTAAATAAAAATGGAAATGTTCGTTTGTGCATAACCGCTAATCTCCGAAAGTTCTACACCGATTGCTTTGAAATGTTCACACAACGTTCCATTCGCATCCGAGCAGGATTTTATATACCTACTATATAGATGTCACGTCTGTGACGGTAAAAAAAACATGCTTTTTCTGAAAAACTGTGTTTTTCATGTGTTTTTCATATGAAGGAAATCTTCGAAACCTCTTTACCGATTATTTTGAAATTTTGACACAACGTTGCATTCGAATAGGCCCGTCTTTTTATATATCCACTATATACATGCCTCACCCATGACAGGAAAAAACATGCTTTTTTTTTAAACAGCGCCATCTGTTGGACGTAAGAGCAACACACTCTGTAATCTCGAAAGTTCTTAACTGATTGCTTTGAAATTTTGACACAACGTTGCATTCGAATAGGAGCGTCTTTTTATATACTTACTATATAGATGCCACCCCTGTGAGAGGTAAAAACATGCATTTTTTAAAAACAGCGCCATCTGTTGGTCATAATAGCAACATGCACGCTATACTAAATATGTCACGAATTCTATTTCAATGTTTCCGATTGCATTGAAAATTTTTATTTTCATAGATTTTGATTTATTTTTTTAATGAGTTATTTTGTGTGACATTGTGTTGGAATTGAGCTGTGTTGTTTATCATACCATTGATTTCGTAAGTATAAGTATAGATGCCACACCTGTGACAGGTAAAACTATGCTTTTCTTGAAAAACAGTGCCATCTGTTGCACATAATAGCAACACATGCTTTACTAAATATGTTTCACTTCCATTTCAATGTTTCTGATTGCATTGATAAATTGAATTTTCATAGATTTTGATTTATTTCCATTTTGATTTAATTATTTTGTGTGATCTGCGTTGGAATTGAGCTGTGTTGTTTTCCATACCGTTTATTTCATGAGTATAGTTTATTTTTTATTTTTTCATATTTTCATTTCATTTTTTAACTGTTTTTCTTATATTTCAGTGATGAGAACATCAGATCACTTGATGTTCCCAATTTTCTAATGGGAACATCAGACCATTTGAGAAGGCACCGGACGAGGGAGTGGGGAATGGTGGGGATGACGAGGGGACGGAAGTGAGAGATGGTGGGGAGGACGAGGGGACAAGGGATGGCCAGGGTAAAGGTGGGGAAGGACGAGGGGACGGGGGAGTTTGGGATAGTGGGGACGAGGGGATGGGGGAATGGAGAATGGTGAGGAGGTCAAAGGGACAGGGGAGTGGGGCATGGTGGGAAGGAAGAGGGGATGGTGGAGTGG
This sequence comes from Procambarus clarkii, assembly GCF_040958095.1. Classification (NCBI taxonomy): domain Eukaryota; kingdom Metazoa; phylum Arthropoda; class Malacostraca; order Decapoda; family Cambaridae; genus Procambarus; species Procambarus clarkii. The sequence goes on along the minus strand of NC_091150.1, from coordinate 56,554,456 downwards.
GGAATGGTGGGGAGGACGAGGGGACGGTTGAGTGGGGAATGGTTGGGAGGCCGTGGAGACGGGTGAGGAGGGGGGGGGATGTTAGGGAGGACTTGGAGACAGGGAAGGTTGCTGTGACTCAGCAATGCACATGTGCTGCTGCGCCACAGCAACGCATGGCAGGGTACTGCTAGTCTATATAAATAAAAATGTAAATGTTCTTTTGTTCAAAATTGCTAATGTCTGAAAGTTCTTCACCGATTGCTTTGAAATTTTCACACAACATTCCATTTGCATCCGAACAGGTTTTTATATACATACTTTAGGGATGTGACGTCTGTGACAGGGAAAATCATGTTTTTTTTTTTTTTAAAGGTTGTTTTTCATGTGAGCGAAATCTTCTAAACCTCTTTACCGATTGCTTTGAAATTTTGACTCATCGCTGCATTCGAATAGGTGCGTGTTTTTATATACCTACTATATACATGCCTCACTTGTGACAGAAAAAACATGCATTTTTTTTAAAAACAACGCCATCTTTTTGTCATAAGAGCAACACATGCTGTAATCTCTGAAAGTTCTTCACCGATTGTTTGAAATTTTGACACAACGTTCCATTCGAATATGTGCGTGTTTTTATATACCTACTATGTGGTTGCCACACCTGTGACCAGTAAAAGCATTTTTTTTTTAAACAGCGCCATCTGTTGCACGTAATAGCAACACACGCTATACTAAATATGTTATGATTCCATTTCAATGCTAAAAATTGCATTGATAAATTGAATTTTCATAGATTTCAATTTATTTTAATTTTGATTTAATTATTTTGTGACATTGTATTGGGTGTTGTTAACCATACCGTTCATTTCATTAGTATAAATATAGATGTCACACCTGTGACAGGTAAAATTTTTTTTTTTTTTTTAAACAGCGCCATCTGTTACATGTCAAGAGCAACACACGCTATACTAAATATGTTACTATTCCATTTCAATGTTTCCGATTGCACTGAGAAGTTGAATTTTCATAGAATTCATTTTATTTTCATTTTGATTTAATTATTTTGCTTGACATTGCATTGGACTTGAGCTGTGTTGTTTACTGTACCATTCATTTCGTGAGTTAAAGTATAGATGCCACACCTATAACAGGTAAAAACATGCTGTTTTGAAAAACAGCGCCATCTGTTGCAAGTAAGAGCAACACATCCTATACTGATTATCTTGCAATTTAATTTCAATGTTTTCGATTTCATTGATTGATTGAATTTTCATAGATTTCGATTTATTTTCATTTTGATTTAATTATTTTGTGACATTGCATTGGAATTGAGCTGTGTTGTTTCCAGACTGTTCATTTCGTGAGTTTAGTTGTTGCTTTTTCATTTCGTTTTTTAATTGTTTTATATTTTAGTGATGGGAACATTAGGTCATTTGATGTTCTAATTTATTGATGGGAACATCAGATCATTTGGGAATGGATCAGATGAGGGACTGGGGAAATAGTGGTGAGGACTAAGGGATGGGAGTGGGGGGGATGGTGGGGAGGACGAGGGGACCGGGAAAGGGGTAATGGTGGGAAGGACAAGGGAGTTTGGAGGACAAGAGGACAAAGGATTGGGGATGGTGGGGAGGACGAGGGGACAGGGGAATGGGAGATCGTGGGTAGGACGAGGATTCGGAGAGAATACACAAGTTTTAAATATAAAGGATTTCTTCTTCAGTTTTATTAAAGAATAGAGATTTTATACAAAATTTTAAAGTAACCAGAGTTACTTTATAATTTTTTGAAAGACTTTAGTCTTGTTTTATGAGTTTTATAAAACTGTAATATCAACATAGCTATATGTTAAGTACTAATTGTAATTAATAAGCAATAAAATGCTTGTCCACATAAACTAAGACGGTAAGGTTAGGTCGTGGTTTTCTATTCAGCTTTTCAGGTAAACTCAAATATTCACAATATTTTCGTGAGATTCTGACAATTATTTGACAGTACACCTTAATACTAAGTGAAATAAGTACAATTCCTGACTGATAGGAATAGGACATAATTACACTTGTGCCGTTACATTCACCTCCCCATATTTCGAAGGATGGGCTGATATATTGACGCAAGGATGTATTATTGGAACTGACAGGAAGCGCGGCACTCCCTCCTGCCACTGTACTTGCGTTAGGCCCTCAAGTGCGCCGAAACAAGTTTTAAGTGTGAATAATAATATTTTAAGACTATTAACGACACTTTTTGTATCTGTACTATAAGACAGAATGTCTGTCTGTTCAAAATTGTAGGCCAGACACTTTGGGCTAGCCTCACCCATGTAGGCAAGGGGAATGGTCTGGGGTAAGGGAGGAACATAGGGTGGTCCAGGTCACCGACCAGCATTTTTTGACTGATAAGTGACATTACTTCTTCCAATGGGGTGAAGGAGGGGTGAAGGAATATTACCACCACCAGGGGGGGGTGAAGGAATATTACCACCACCAGGGGGGGTGAAGGAATATTACCACCACCAGGGGGGGGGTGAAGGAATATTACTGTTTTAGCAGTAAATAGGTTAATTGGCAGTTAACCCAAGTGGGTTGCATCCTTAGCAATGCCAGCCAGTAGTCGACCTAGGGGAGGAACTAGTAGTCGACCTAGGGGGGGGGAACCAATAGTCGACGTAGGGGGGGGAACCAGTAGTCGACCTAGGGGAGGAACTAGTAGTCGACCTAGGGGGGGGAACTAGTAGTCGACCTAGGGGAGGAACTAGTAGTCGACCTAGGGGGGGGAACCAATAGTCGACGTAGGGGGGGGAACCAGTAGTCGACCTAGGGGAGGAACTAGTAGTCGACCTAGGGGGGGGAACTAGTAGTCGACCTAGGGGAGGAACTAGTAGTCGACCTAGGGGAGGAACTAGTAGTCGACCTAGGGGGGGGAACTAGTAGTCGACCTAGGGGAGGAACTAGTAGTCGACCTAGGGGAGGAACTAGTAGTCGACCTAGGGGAGGAACTAGTAGTCGACCTAGGGGAGGAACTAGTAGTCGACCTAGGGGAGGAACCAGTAGTCGACCTAGGGGGGGGGGAACCAGTAGTCGACCTAGAGGGGGGAACCAGTAGTCGACCTAGGGGAGGAACTAGTAGTCGACCTAGGGGGGAGGAACCAGTAGTCGACCTAGGGGGGGAACCAGTAGTCGACCTAGGGGAGGAACTAGTAGTCGACCTAGGGGGGAGGAACTAGTAGTCGACCTAGGGGAGGAACCAATAGTCGACGTAGGGGGAATGAACCAGTAGTCGACCTAGGGGGGGGAACCAGTAGTCGACCTAGGGGAGGAACTAGTAGTCGACCTAGGGGGAGGAACCAGTAGTCGACCTAGAAGGAGGAACCAGTAGTCGTCCTAGGGTGAGGAACCAGTAGTCGACCTAGGGGAGGAACTAGTAGTCGACCTAGGGGGGGGGAACCAGTAGTCGACCTAGGGGGATGAACCAGTAGTCGTCCTAGGGTGAGGAACCAGTAGTCGACCTAGGGGAGGAACTAGTAGTCGACCTAGGGGGGAGGAACTAGTAGTCGACCTAGGGGGGAGGAACTAGTAGTCGACCTAGGGGAGGAACCAATAGTCGACGTAGGGGGAATGAACCAGTAGTCGACCTAGGGGGGGGGGAACCAGTAGTCGACCTAGGGGAGGAACTAGTAGTCGACCTAGGGGGGGGAACCAGTAGTCGACCTAGGGGGATGAACCAGTAGTCGACCTAGGGGAGGAACTAGTAGTCGACCTAGGGGGGGGGAACCAGTAGTCGACCTAGGGGAGGAACTAGTAGTCGACCTAGGGGGAGGAACCAGTAGTCGACCTAGAAGGAGGAACCAGTAGTCGTCCTAGGGTGAGGAACCAGTAGTCGACCTAGGGGGGGGAACCAGTAGTCGACCTAGGGGAGGAACCAATAGTCGACGTAGGGGGAGAAACCAATAGTCGACGTAGGGGGAATGAACCAGTAGTCGACCTTGGGGGAGGAACCAGTAGTCGACCTAGAAGGAGGAACCAGTAGTCGTCCTAGGGTGAGGAACCAGTAGTCGACCTAGGGGGGGGAACCAATAGTCGACGTAGGGGGGGGAACCAGTAGTCGACCTAGGGGAGGAACTAGTAGTCGACCTAGGGGGGGGGAACCAGTAGTCGACCTAGGGGGATGAACCAGTAGTCGACCTAGGGGAGGAACTAGTAGTCGACCTAGGGGGGGGGACCAGTAGTCGACCTAGGGGAGGAACTAGTAGTCGACCTAGGGGAGGAACCAATAGTCGACGTAGGGGGAATGAACCAGTAGTCGACCTAGGGGGGGGGAACCAGTAGTCGACCTAGGGGAGGAACTAGTAGTCGACCTAGGGGGAGGAACCAGTAGTCGACCTAGAAGGAGGAACCAGTAGTCGTCCTAGGGTGAGGAACCAGTAGTCGACCTAGGGGGGGGAACCAGTAGTCGACCTAGGGGAGGAACCAATAGTCGACGTAGGGGGAGGAACCAATAGTCGACGTAGGGGGAGGAACCAGTAGTCGACCTTGGGGGAGGAACCAGTAGTCGACCTAGGGGGGGAACCAGTAGTCGACCTAGGGGGGGGGAACCAGTAGTCGACCTAGGGGAGGAACCAATAGTCGACGTAGGGGGAATGAACCAGTAGTCGACCTTGGGGGAGGAACCAGTAGTCGACCTAGAAGGAGGAACCAGTAGTCGTCCTAGGGTGAGGAACCAGTAGTCGACCTAGGGGGAGGAACCAGTAGTCGACCTATGGTGAGGAACCAGTAGTCGACCTAGAAGGAGGAACCAGTAGTCGACCTAGGGGGAGGAACCAGTAGTCGACCTAGGGAGAGGAACCAGTAGTCGTCCTAGGGTGAGGAACCAGTAGTCGACCTAAGGGAAGGAAGCAGTAGTCGACCTAGGGGGAGGAACCAGTAGTCGACCTAGGGGGAGGAACCAGTAGTCGTCCTAGGGTGAGGAACCAGTAGTCGACCTAAGGGAAGGAAGCAGTAGTCGACCTAGGGGGAAGGAAGCAGTAGTCGACCTAGGGAAAGGAAGCAGTAGTCGACCTAAGGGAAGGAAGCAGTAGTCGACCTAGGGAGAGGAACCAGTAGTCGTCCTAGGGTGAGGAACCAGTAGTCGACCTAAGGGAAGGAAGCAGTAGTCGACCTAGGGGGAAGGAAGCAGTAGTCGACTTAGGGGAAGGAACCAGAAATCGACCTAGGGAGAGGAATCAGTAGTCGACCTAGGGGGAGGAACCAGTAGTCGACCTAGGGGAGGAACCAGTAGTCGACCTAAGGGAAAGAAGCAGTAGTCGACCTAAGAGAAGGAAGCAGTAGTCGACCTAGGGGGAAGGAACCAGTAGTCGACCTAGGGAGAGGAACCAGTAGTCGACCTAGGGTGAGGAACCAATAGTCGACCTAGGGGGAGGAACCAGTAGTCGACCTAAGGGGAGGAACCAGTAGTCGACCTAAGGGGAGGAACCAATAGTCGACCTAGGGGGGAGGAATCAGTAGTCGACCTAGGGGGAGGAACCAGTAATCGACCTGTGGGGAAGAACCAGTAGTCGACCTAGGGGGAGGAACCAGTAGTCGACCTAGAGGGAGGAACCATTAGTCGACCTAGGGGGGAGGAATCAGTAGTCGACCTGTGGGGAGGAACCAGTATTCGACCTAGGGGGAGGAACCATTAGTCGACCTAGGGGGGAGGAATCCGTAGTCGACCTGTGGGGAGGAACCAGTATTCGACCTAGGGGGAGGAACCAGTAATCGACCTGTGGGGAAGAACCAGTAGTCGACCTAGGGAGAGAAACCAGTAGTCGACCTAGGGGGAGGAACCGGTAGTCGACCTAGCGGGAGGAACCAGTAGTCGACCTAGTGAGAGAAACAGTAGTCGACCTAGGGGGAACCTTTTGTTGACCTAGGGGGTGTTAGCCAGTAGTCTACCTAGGGGGAACCTTTAGTCGACCTAGGGGGTGTGAGTCAGTAGTCGACCTCGGGGGGAAGAACCAGTAGTCGACCTAGAGGGAGGAACCAGTAGTCGATCTAGGGAGAGGAACCAGTAGTCGACCTAGGGGGAAGAACCAGTAGTCGACCTAGGGGGAAGGAACCAGTAGTCGACCAAGGGGGGAAGAACCAGTAGTCGACCTAGGGGGAGGAACAAGTAGTCGACCTATGGGGAGGAACCAGTAGTTGACCTAGGAGAAGGAACCAGTACTCGACCTAGGGGAAGGAACCAGTAGTCGACCTAGGGGGAGGAACCAGTAGCCGACCTAGAGGAAGGAACCAGTACTCGACCTACTGGGAAGGAACCAGTAGTCGACCTAGGGGAAGGAAGCAGTAGTCGACCTAGGGGGATAAACCAGTAGTCGACCTAGGGGAAGGAACCAGTAGTCGACCTAGGGGGAGGAACCAGTAGTCGACCTAGGGGGATGAACCAGTAGTCGACCTAGGGGAAGGAACCAGTAGTCGACCTAGGGGGAGGAACCAGTAGTCGACCTAGGGGGAGGAACCAGTAGTCGACCTAGGGGGAGGAACCAGTAGTCGACCTAGGGGGAGGAACCAGTAGTCGACCTAGGGGGAGGAACCAGTACTCGACCTACTGGGAAGGAACCAGTAGTCGACCTAGGGGAAGGAAGCAGTAGTCGACCTAGGGAGAGGAACCAGTAGTCGACCTAGGGGGAGGAACCAGTAGTCTACCTAGGGGGAGGAACCAGTACTCGACCTACTGGGAAGGAACCAGTAGTCGACCTAGGGGGAGGAACCAGTACTCGACCTACTGGGAAGGAACCAGTTGTCGACCTAGGGGGATGAACCAGTAGTCGACCTAGGGGGAGGAACCAGTACTCGACCTACTGGGAAGGAACCAGTTGTCGACCTAGGGGGAAGAACCAGTAGTCGACCTAGGGGGAGGAACCAGTACTCGACGTAGGGGGAAAGGGAGGAACCAGCATAAGCTTAACATGCCCCCCGACAACAGGAACCCATAAGACGTAAGGTTAGCGGGTCCGGCTCTGATGACAACAAATGCCTCTAGCATCCAAGCTTCACTTTTGCTTCATTGATCTTCAATTCATTTTTAAAGTCACAGCAGGAAAACTCGGGACATTATGTAGGCCGCTTTATGGGGCGTCAGACTTACCTACAGAGAGCCGGTCGTCCGAGCGGACAGCACGCTGGACTTGTGATCCTGTGGTCCTGGGTTCGATACCGGGCGCCGGCGAGAAACAATGGGCAAAGTTTCTTGCACCCTATACCCCTGTTACCTAGCAGTAAAATAGGTACCTGGGTGTTAGTCAGCTGTCACGGGCTGCTTCCTGGGGGTGGAGGCCTGGTCGAAGACCGGGCCGCGGGGACACTAAAACCCCGAAATGATCTCAAGATAACCTCAAGATACAGTCAGCTGACCTTATCGTGCTGACATCATGGCTGAAAGCCCCTGAACAATACGATGCATTCCTGCTCTTAAATGTTCAAAGATATTGGTTCAGTTTTTTAACTCTTCACTCTAGGAAACTTTTTATTTGGGCGACGGCTGTTATGTCACTCTTGCATGATATGCCTGGGGATATTCCCACCCTGCCTCAGTATATACATACTGCAGGTGAAGGTATACATATTTCAGTCTATGGTACGGTGAAAGTATACATATTGTTGGCTATGGTACGGTGAAAATATACATGTTGCAGTCTATGGTACGATGAAGGTATCCATATTGTTGGCTATGGTACGGTGCAAGCAACACTTTTGTGTGTTGGACATGTTTCCTTTAACCTGATGCAGCTGTTCCCCATAATTCTAAATTAGGTACCAAGGAATTAGGCCACTCTTGTGGGGAGCATTCTGGGGCGGGTTAATGGTAGTGTGCCTTGGGGACGGGGGCCAGGGGCCTCGATAAGGCAAGCACAGGCTTCCTGTCCCAACCTGTGTTGTTGACGACCGAAGGCTTCCTGTCACCGCCTGTATTGTTGACGACGGAAGGCTTCCTGTCACCGCCTGTGTTGTTGACGACGGAAATGCCTTTAGGAAAACGATGGGGGGTTGAACCTTATGCATGAAACATTTTTTTTAAATTTAATTCAGAAATACAATACTGATTGCACGCGTGTTCGTAAACCATGCAGGACATTGCACGCGTGTTCGTAAACCACGCAGGACATTGCACGCGTGTTCGTAAACCACGCAGGACATTGCACGTGTGTTCGTAAACCACGCAGGACATTGCACGTGTTCGTAAACCATGCAGGACATTGCACGCGTGTTCGTAAACCATGCAGGACATTGCACGCGTGTTCGTAAACCACGCAGGACATTGCACGTGTGTTCGTAAACCACGCAGGACATTGCACGCGTGTTCGTAAACCAAGCAGGACATTGCACGCGTGTTCGTAAACCATGCAGGACATTGCACGCGTGTTCGTAAACCACGCAGGACATTGCACGTGTGTTCGTAAACCACGCAGGACATTGCACGTGTGTTCGTAAACCACGCAGGACATTGCACGTGTTCGTAAACCACGCAGGACATTGCACGTGTGTTCGTAAACCACACAGGACATTGCACGTGTTCGTAAACCACGCAGGACATTGCACGTGTGTTCGTAAACTACGCAGGACATTGCACGTGTTCGTAAACCACGCAGCACATTGCACGTGTGTTCGTAAACCACGCAGGACATTGCACGTGTTCGTAAACCACGCAGGACATTGCACGTGTGTTCGTAAACCACGCAGGACATTGCACGTGTTTGTAAACCACGCAGGATATTGCACGTGTTCGTAAATCACGCAGGACATTGCACGTGTGTTCGTAAACCACGCAGGACATTGCACGTGTTCGTAAACCACGCAGGACATTGCACGTGTGTTCGTAAACCACGCAGGATATTGCACGTGTTCGTAAACCACGCAGGACATTGCACGTGTGTTCGTAAACCACGCAGGACATTGCACGTGTTCGTAAACCACGCAGGACATTGCACGTGTGTTCGTAAACCACGCAGGACATTGCACGTGTTCGTAAACCACGCAGGACATTGCACGTGTGTTCGTAAACCACGCAGGACATTGCACGTGTGTTCGTAAACCACGCAGGACATTGCACGCGTGTTCGTAAACCACGCAGGACATTGCACGCGTGTTCGTAAACCACGCAGGACATTGCACGCGTGTTCGTAAACCACGCAAGACATTGCACGCGTGTTCGTAAACCACGCAGGACATTGCACGCGTGTTCGTAAACCACGCAGGACATTGCACGCGTGTTCGTAAACCACGCAGGACATTGCACGCGTGTTCGTAAACCACGCAGGACATTGCACGCGTGTTCGTAAACCACGCAGGACATTGCACGCGTGTTCGTAAACCACGCAGGACATTGCACGCGTGTTCGTAAACCATGCAGGACATTGCACGCGTGTTCGTAAACCACGCAGGACATTGCACGTGTGTTCGTAAACCACGCAGGACATTGCACGTGTGTTCGTAAACCACGCAGGACATTGCACGTGTTCGTAAACCACGCAGGACATTGCACGTGTGTTCGTAAACCACGCAGGACATTGCACGTGTTCGTAAACCACGCAGGACATTGCACGTGTGTTCGTAAACTACGCAGGACATTGCACGTGTTCGTAAACCACGCAGGACATTGCACGTGTGTTCGTAAACCACGCAGGACATTGCACGTGTTCGTAAACCACGCAGGACATTGCACGTGTGTTCGTAAACCACGCAGGACATTGCACGTGTTCGTAAACCACGCAGGATATTGCACGTGTTCGTAAACCACGCAGGACATTGCACGTGTGTTCGTAAACCACGCAGGACATTGCACGTGTTCGTAAACCACGCAGGACATTGCACGTGTGTTCGTAAACCACGCAGGATATTGCACGTGTTCGTAAACCACGCAGGACATTGCACGTGTGTTCGTAAACCACGCAGGACATTGCACGTGTTCGTAAACCACGCAGGACATTGCACGTGTGTTCGTAAACCACGCAGGACATTGCACGTGTTCGTAAACCACGCAGGACATTGCACGTGTGTTCGTAAACCACGCAGGACATTGCACGTGTGTTCGTAAACCACGCAGGACATTGCACGCGTGTTCGTAAACCACGCAGAACATTGCACGCGTGTTCGTAAACCACGCAAGACATTGCACGCGTGTTCGTAAACCACGCAAGACAATGCACGCGTGTTCGTAAACCACGCAGGACATTGCACGCGTGTTCGTAAACCACGCAGGACATTGCACGCGTGTTCGTAAACCACGCAGGACATTGCACGCGTGTTCGTAAACCACGCAGGACATTGCACGCGTGTTCGTAAACCACGCAGGACATTGCACGCGTGTTCGTAAACCACGCAGGACATTGCACGCGTGTTCGTAAACCACGCAGGACATTGCACGCGTGTTCGTAAACCACGCAGGACATTGCACGCAGTCTCATACACTCCCGGATGACCATAATGGCACAGCTTGACGAAAGTTTGTGGTGCTGGCGACGTTGGCGGGGAGGGCGGGGCGGGCGGGGAGGGCCCGCGGGGAACCTGTTCCCTTGTCAACAGAGGAACGAGGCCGTGATCAAGGAAAACTTTCCCGCAGCAACAGGATTTTGCGTCACCTTAAAGGCATATAGACTTATGTATTATGTGTGTTGTGTGTATCGGGTCATAGGGTTACAAACTACTCTGAAGATCTTCGTCTTTGCTGGCGCAATCACGTGGGCTGGAGGGTAGAGCAACGGTCTCCCTTCAAGCAGGTCGGCGTTCAATCCCCGACCGTCTAAGTGGTTGGGCACCATTCCTCCCCCCCCCCCGTCCCATCCAAATCCTTTTCCTGATCCCTTCCAAGTGCTATATAGTCGTAATGGCTTGGCGCTTCTCCTGCTAGTTCCCTTCCCTCCCAAGTCTACCACACTACCCGTCCACCACCCCAGGTCTACCACACTACCCGTCCACCACCCCAAGTCAACCATACTAAAGTAATGAAGTGTAAAGTAATGAAATTAGGCGAAGGGAGCAGAAGGCTGAACACAATGTACCATTTGAGAGGTGATATCCTGCAAGAGTCAAATAGAGAGAAAGATCTGGGGGTTGATATCACACCGAACCTGTCCCCAGAGGCCCACATCAAAAGGATATCATCATCGGCATATGCTCGGTTGGCCAACATAAGAACTGTCTTTAGAAACTTCTGTATCCTTGTATCTTGTATACCACTTCAGGACCTTGTATACCACTTATGTCAGACCATTCCTGGAATATGCAACTCCAGCCTGGAGTCCATACCTAGTTAAACAGAAGACAAATTTAGAGAAGATTCTGAGGTATGCCACCAGAGTAGTCCCAGAACTGAGAGGTATGAGCTTTGAAGATATGCTACCGGAGCTAAACCTCGCATCCCTGGAAGACAGAAAAGTAAGGGGAGACATGATAACCACCTACAAAATTCTCAGTGGAATTGACAAGGTGGACATTCGGACAGGCTATTAAGCACTAGTGGAATACGGACAATGGGACACAGGTGGAAACTTAGTACTCAAATGAGCCACAGAGACATTAGCAAGATTATTTTCAGTGTCAGAATAGTTAAGAAACGGAATGCATTAGGCAGTGATGTGGTGGAGGCTGACTCCATACACAGTTTACAATGTAGATATGACAGAGCCCAGTAGGCTCAGGAACTTGTACACCAGTTGATTGACAGTTGAGAAGCGGGACCAAAGCTCAGTCCCTGCAAGCACAACTAGGTGAGTACACAACCACAACACAGCTAAGGGATGGGGGAATGCGCGAAGCCGTTACGACTATATAACACTTGGAAGGGGTCAGGATAAGGATTTGGGATGGGATGGGGAGGGGAGGGATAGTGCCCAATCACTTGTGGACAGTCTGGGATTGAACGCAGACCTGCATGAAGCAAGACATTCGTGTACCGTCCAGACAGAGTGGTTGGGCAACACAGCTAAGTGTTGTTGTCAATATAAGGACCACGTACCGGATGACTCCCAACATCCGCGTACTTTCCCATTCTCCCAACTATACCACCGGGGGGGGGGGGGGGGGGGGGGGGGTAAACACGCAGTCCGTCACCTCACCGAGGGACTGGAGTCCGTCGAGGAGGGCGGCCGAGGGACCCCAGGGACTCGGTGAACCCTCACCAGCAGGAGTCCATCATCACTCATCACCCGGACGCGGCCTTCACTATCGCTGTTAACATTTGACATTTAGCTCCACTACGCCCATCAGACACTGACGTCACAACAGAAACGAACTGAGACAAGGGTGATCAGAGTACGGGGTCAGTATTGACCTTGCCCACGATGTAACCCACAACAGTTCCCTAACTCTCTGGGACCTATTTTGCTGCTAGGTGAACAGAGACAATAGGTGTACTCAAACGTGACAGGGAATCGACTCTGGGACCATTGGGTTATAATCAGACTTGGGTGATTGCTGCCACAGTGTTGATGGACGCCAGAGTGTGTGCTCTGGAGACTGGGGCCATGAGCTACGGCTCTTGGGTCCCGCCTCTTGTATATATTCCTCGTGAAAGAATAAATGAATGTCACAGGATATAATTATATGTTTAGGGTCTTCATAGTTTAGTTGGGTTCATTATCGACTGGCAGTCGGGAGTGCTGTGTGAGACAAATGGCTGGGCACATTTCCTGTCACTTAGGTGTAAATAGACACCCCGGGAGTTAGTGAAATGTAGTGAAGTTACTTCCTGACGAGGATCAGTACTTCGACCTTGGGGTACCTCGATGCAGGTCTAACGTACATAAATATTAAGGCTGTCTGTACTCTGACAAAACGAATTATTATGAATTACATATACGTGAGACCACATGTTGAAATTAACTGGTGTAATTTATGTGTAAGTTTAATCTTGACGTTTGTGAGATAGATTACAACTAAAAAAATGTCTAGCATCATTTTTATAACCATTATTCAATGTATACAAAGTTTTATACATTATTTTCTAATCGAGTTAGTACTGGCTTAAAGAAATTGTTTAGTTCCTCATTTTGCTGACTAGTTTTCTATAAATCCTTGTTTTAACGTTTTCTATGATAGTAACGCTGGTGGTTGCTAGGGGCGTTGCTAGGGACGCACAACAATATGGACGACGCACCGGAGACCAGACGGAGGGTAAGTTGTTGATAATAGTTACTGCTTGGGAGTAATAACCGTGGCACTGTGACCCGACGGGGTGTCATGCGGTTCAAGACTGAATGGTTCCCAGTAAGTCCTGAAAGACAATAAGTCACAGTAAGCTTAGTTATTTCGGAAAAAAACTGTTTTAGGAATCGTTTCCACAGAGGTGTTGTAAGGGATCCAAATTCCTTAAGGTTTTCAGGATTGAATAGTCCTCTGGCTGCGGGTGTAATGCGACCAATTACCTTATATTTATAGACGGTGATGGTCAACCTGTCCTCTTAAAAAGAACGTCGCTTTTGGCCGGATGATCAGCTATACTGCGAAAAAAAAGATGCTCTTTGACTAACGTCACAAGATATGTTATCGAGGCTTGCGACAAGTTCGACTTTGAAAAAGTGAAATAATAGTATTTGGGAACCTTGGGCAGTATTTGGGAACCTTGGGCAGTATTTGGGAACCTTGGGCAGTATTTGGGAACTAATGGGAAGCTATGGCAGTATATGAGGAGTGTTAGAGAGCAGAACAAGGAGTGTTCGTGTGGGAAGAGCACTTCCCACACGAACAATATTTACAAACCCGGCCGCCAGAAGCTCCCACGTGCACCTGTTGTTGATTAGCGGTCGTAACGGGATGTGCCCCAGTGTACTCTAGCAGGGTAAAACGCAAAGCCTTATGGTTATATGAACGTCGGCTGTCGGCAGAAACGTAGGCGCCTTGTGCTGAATAAACACACTGATACTTGTTTGGTAAGCCCCGGGAGTCCCTCAGGGAGGTAAGCACCGGCCCCAGCCACGCACAGAGAACACGGAGAAGCCAAACAAAGTCACGGCATTAACGTGTCCCCATAAACTCGTACCCAAGTACTCAAATGGGTAAAAACTCAAAAACGTCTTCCAGTGACCTCCGGCAGAGTAGGAGCCAGCCGCCCCCCAGACCCTTAGGGCACACCAGGAGCCAGCCGCCCCCCCACACCCCCAGACCCTTAGGGCACACCAGGAGCCAGCCGCCCCCACACCCTCATGGCACACCGGGAGCCACCGCCCCCCACACCCTCAGGGCACACCGGGAGCCACCGCCCCCCACACCCTCAGGGCACACCGGGAGCCACCGCCCCCCACACCCTCAGGGCACACCGGGAGCCAGCCGCCCCCCCACCCACACCCTCAGGGCACACCGGGAGCCACCACCCCCCCCCACACCCTCAGGGCACACCAGGAGCCAGCCGCCCCCCCCACACCCTCAGACCCTCAGGGCACACCGGGAGCCAGCCGCCCCCCACACCCTCAGGGCACACCGGGAGCCAGCCGCCCCCCACACCCTCAGACCCTCAGGGCACACCGGCAGCCAGCCGCCCCCCACACCCTCAGACCCTCAGGGCACACCGGGAGCCAGCCGCCCCCCACACCCTCAGACCCTCAGGGCACACCGGGAGCCAGCCGCCCCCCTCCCCCCACACCCTCAGACCCTCAGGGCACACCGGCAGCCAGCCGCCCCCCACACCCTCAGACCCTCAGGGCACACCGGGAGCCAGCCGCCCCCACACCCTCAGACCCCCAGGGCACACCGGGAGCCAGCCGCCCCCCCCCCCACACCCTCAGACCCTCAGGGCACACCGGAAGCCAGCCGCCCCCCACACCCTCAGACCCTCAGGGCACACCGGGAGCCAGCCGCCCCCCACACAATCAGACCCTCAGGGCACACCGGGAGCCAGCCGCCCCCCACACAATCAGACCCTCAGGGCACACCGGGAGCCAGCCGCCCCCCACACCCTCAGGGCACACCGGGAGCCACCGCCCCCCCCCCACACCCTCAGGGCACACCGGGAGCCAGCCGCCCCCCACACCCTCAGGGCACACCGGGAGCCAGCCGCCCCCCACACCCTCAGGGCACACCGGGAGCCACCGCCCCCCCCCACACCCTCAGGGCACACCGGGAGCCAGCCGCCCCCCCACACCCTCAGACCCTCAGGGCACACCGGGAGCCACCGCCCCCCCCCACACCCTCAGGGCACACCGGGAGCCACCGCCCCCCCCACACCCTCAGGGCACACCGGGAGCCACCGCCCCCCCACACCCTCAGGGCACACCAGGAGCCAGCCGCCCCTCCACACCCCTCAGACCCTCAGGGCACACCGGGAGCCACCGACCCCCCCCACACCCTCAGGGCACACCAGGAGCCAGCCGCCCCCCCACACCCTCAGACCCTCAGGGCACACCGGGAGCCAGCCGCCCCCCACACCCTCAGGGCACACCGGGAGCCACCGCCCCCCCACACCCTCAGGGCACACCAGGAGCCAGCCGCCCC
Source organism: Procambarus clarkii (assembly GCF_040958095.1). NCBI lineage: Eukaryota > Metazoa > Arthropoda > Malacostraca > Decapoda > Cambaridae > Procambarus > Procambarus clarkii. The sequence goes on along the minus strand of NC_091150.1, from coordinate 56,539,010 downwards.
CCCACACCCTCAGGGCACACCGGGAGCCACCGCCCCCACACCCTCAGGGCACACCGGGAGCCAGCCGCCCCCCCCACACCCTCAGGGCACACCGGGAGCCAGCCGCCCCCCCCCACACACCCTCAGACCCTCAGGGCACACCGGGAGCCAGCTGCCCCCCACACCCTCAGGGCACACCGGGAGCCAGCCGCCCCCCACACCCTCAGGGCACACCGGGAGCCAGCCGCCCCCCCCCCACACCCTCAGGGCACACCAGGAGCCAGCCGCCCCCCCCACACCCTCAGACCCTCAGGGCACACCGGGAGCCAGCCGCCCCCCCCCCACACCCTCAGACCCTCAGGGCACACCGGGAGCCAGCCGCCCCCCCCCCCACACCCTCAGACCCTCAGGGCACACCGGGAGCCAGCCGCCCCCCCCCCACACCCTCAGACCCTCAGGGCACACCAGGAGCCAGCCGGCCCCCCCACACCCTCAGACCCTCAGGGCACACCGGGAGCCAGCCGCCCCCCCCCCACACCCTCAGGGCACACCGGGAGCCAGCCGCCCCCCCCACACCCTCAGACCCTCAGGGCACACCAGGAGCCAGCCGCCCCCCCCCACACCCTCAGACCCTCAGGGCACACCGGGAGCCAGCCGCCCCCCCCCACACCCTCAGGGCACACCGGGAGCCAGCCGCCCCCCCCACACCCTCAGGGCACACCGGGAGCCAGCCGCCCCCCCCCACACCCTCAGACCCTCAGGGCACACCGGGAGCCAGCCGCCCCCCCCCACACCCTCAGACCCTCAGGGCACACCAGGAGCCAGCCCCCCCCCCACACCCTCAGACCCTCAGGGCACACCGGGAGCCAGCCGCCCCCCCCCCACACCCTCAGGGCACACCGGGAGCCAGCCGCCCCCCCCCCACACCCTCAGACCCTCAGGGCACACCAGGAGCCAGCCGCCCCCCCCCCACACCCTCAGACCCTCAGGGCACACCGGGAGCCAGCCGCCCCCCCCACACCCTCAGACCCTCAGGGCACACCGGGAGCCAGCCGCCCCCCCCCACACCCTCAGGGCACACCGGGAGCCAGCCGCCCCCCCCCACACCCTCAGGGCACACCGGGAGCCAGCCGCCCCCCCCCCCCCCACACCCTCAGGGCACACCGGGAGCCAGCCGCCCCCCCCACACCCTCAGACCCTCAGGGCACACCGGGAGCCAGCCGCCCCCCACACCCTCAGGGCACACCGGGAGCCAGCCGCCCCCCACACCCTCAGGGCACACCGGGAGCCAGCCGCCCCCCCCCACACCCTCAGGGCACACCGGGAGCCAGCCGCCCCCCCACACCCTCAGGGCACACCGGGAGCCAGCCGCCCCCCACACCCTCAGGGCACACCGGGAGTCAGCCGCCCCCCCACACCCTCAGGGCACACCGGGAGCCAGCCGCCCCCCCCACACCCTCAGGGCACACCGGGAGCCAGCCGCCCCCCCACACCCTCAGGGCACACCGGGAGGCAGCCGCCCCCCACACCCTGAGGGCACACCGGGAGTCAGCCGCCCCCCCACACCCTCAGACCCTCAGGGCACACCGGGAGCCAGCCGCCCCCCACACCCTCAGGGCACACCGGGAGCCAGCCGCCCCCCACACCCTCAGGGCACACCGGGAGTCAGCCGCCCCCCCCCCCACACCCTCAGGGCACACCGGGAGCCAGCCGCCCCCCCCCCACACCCTCAGGGCACACCGGGAGTCAGCCGCCCCGCCCCCACACCCTCAGGGCACACCGGGAGCCAGCCGCCCCCCGCACCCTCAGGGCACAGCGGGAGCCAGCCGCCCCGCCCTCCACACCCTCAGGGCACACCGGGAGACCACCATCTCCCGGCCAAGCCGGAGCCGGACACTGTCGCCCCGACCACAGAACCAGCCAGGAAACGGTAAAAATATATATCAACTTCCCTGTGACCCCAGGCGACCAGTGACCCCAGGCGACCCGTGACCCCAGGCGAACCGTGACCCCAGGCGACCAGTGACCCCAGGCGACCCGTGACCCCAGGCGACCCGTGACCCCAGGTGACCAGTGACCCCAGGCGACCCGTGACCCCAGGCGACCAGTGACCCCAGGCGACCCGTGACCCCAGGCGACCCGTGACCCCAGGCGACCCGTGACCCCAGGCGACCCGTGACCCCAGGCGACCAGTGACCCCAGGCGACCCGTGACCCCAGGCGAACCGTGACCCCAGGCGACCAGTGACCCCAGGCGACCCGTGACCCCAGGCGACCCGTGACCCCAGGTGACCAGTGACCCCAGGCGACCCGTGACCCCAGGCGACCAGTGACCCCAGGCGACCCGTGACCCCAGGCGACCCGTGACCCCAGGCGACCCGTGACCCCAGGCGACCCGTGACCCCAGGCGACCAGTGACCCCAGGCGACCCGTGACCCCAGGCGACCCGTGACCCCAGGCGACCTGTGACCCCAGGCGACCCGTGACCCCAGGCGACCCGTGACCCCAGGCGACCCGTGACCCCAGGCGTCGTAACAGCCCCAACCTCGGGGCGTTGCAGGGGTCCGGACGTCCGCTGGTCGTCAAGACGGAACCCTCTGGTCTTGACCGTTTTCTTACTGTCTTGTGCATAGTCTTCACACACGTTCCTCTTCACTACTTTCAGACACAATATTGTTGAGAGAGATGAGGTTAAAGATAATGATAATGATAAATATAAAGATAAAAAAACATAATTCTAAGGATTAAAGATATAAATATAATGAAAGAGAAAAATATAGAGAATGTGTTAAACAGAAAAGTGATAAAGATAAGAGAGAAAGATAAAAAGAGATAAAGACAGAGAATGATAAGGTAAGATAAGAAAAATGAAGATAATAAAGGCGAAAGATAAAGAAAGTTAATAATGGATAAGGCCTGGGCGCCTGACAGCTGGATGGACAGCGCTTTGGATTCGTAGTGCTGAGGTTCCGGGTTCGATCCCCGGAGGAGGCGGAGACAAATGGGCAAAATGTTTCTTTCACCCTGATCGCATTCCGTGGCCGCCACCCGTCGGCACTCATTTTTCTCCCGATTCTGAGCTAGTGACTATGGCTTATATCACGTATTAAAATATTTGTAAAAAATTGAATGTTTATCCGATCACCTTCTGAGTGGTTTCAAAATGAGCGCCTTTAGAATGCGCACAACTTGATACCAAAATGAAAGACATAACATGAAAATTGATGTCAGAACACTGGAAAGATATTAATAATTTTGTGGCGATGAGCATCAAAAAGTGTCCAAAAATTAAAATATTTGTTAAAATTACATTTATTGTTCAATTATTATGTGACTAGTTTTAAAATGCGTCTTTATATTGCGAGCAATTTGATATCAAAATGAAAGATGTAAAACGAAAATTGATGTCAGAAAGAAAATAAATACTTCTTTGGTCCAATTTTTTAAATATTTGCTAAAATTCCATTTATTGTTCTATTATTATGGGACAAGTTTTAAAATACGCGCCTTTATTTTCCGAACAATTTGACACTAAAATGAAACATGTAACACGAAAATTGATGTTATCAATCTGAACGAGTATATACATTACTCTGCAGGTGTGCCAATTGGTGCTCGTTCACGGGCAACTTTGCCGACTTTAGACTTTGCTGTGGGGAATCACGCCAGGCTTTTAGACCTTATATGCATATACACCTATAGGGAATTCTATTGTGAACACAATGATACCAAAACGAACGACGTAGCATGAGAAATAAGGTGAGAAAACTGAAACGAGTATTCACTTTTTGGTGTCGCCGCGCGCACTCCCGAATCGTTGGGACCATGACATCACAGTCTGCGGCGCGCCAGCACGGAGTGCGATAGTGATAAAATTATTAAGATAACCGTCGTGATCACTACTGGCTTCGCTCTCTTGGGCGGATCTTGCAACATTCTGCCTCTCGCCTGTGTCGTGCTTTAACTTTTACCCCTCCTGTAGTTCCTGTTCCTCTTCACCACCTCCCTCTTTCTGTCCGGTTCTCTGGCTTGCAGGATTCTTTTTCAGTTCATTTTTCTTTTATTTCTCCTCGTGTTGTTCCTTGCCCCCTTGGAGGGTCTCCCTTCCGAAGTTTTGTACATCCTTGACCCGCATCACTAAAGCTTTTACCCCTCCGACGGTTCTGAAACGCCTTTTCCTTGAACACTTTTCTTCACACTCTTGCTTCGTTTCCATCTTCACTGATGGGTAAACATACACCGTCTGCAGACGGTGTGGGCTACTCTGTTGTTTTTCCTGACCACACTTATATGTGTTCACAGCAGAACTTTATACTATTCTCTATGCTCTTCGTCTCATGCTTTCTCGTTGTCAATCCTCCTTTGTAGTTGTTGTTGACTCTCGTAGTGCCCTCGTGGCTCTCTGGTCCTTTAATCCAGTCCATCCGAAGGTCGTCGAGATTCAGCATTGGCTGCTCCTTATGCTGTCAGGACAGTGAAATATCCTCGGCTACCATCGACTTTTGTACGGTCACTGATGGTCAAGAGGTTAAGGTACCATGTACACCAGTTGCATAGTGCTCCTGGCTGTCTGGGTTCGAATCACTTCTGGGGTGAGGAGTTTTCATTCGCATATATGCTTGGGGAGCATTCAAGCTTGTTAGCATTTGTGTTGCTCACGTGGCCTCACAAAGTGAGGTGATTTAATGAAATAACTCTGTCCAAGATTACCATCAAAGTGCCGTCGGGACGGAGTTTTCATTCATATATATATTTTTTTAATAGGGAAGGGAGTACCACCTCTGCCTGGAAGAAGGGAACCCTTAGCCTCGAAGGAAACCACAAATAACACATTAGAGGGAATGTTTAGGTCCCCTACAATACAGTTTCTGTGTGCTTTTCTCCTACCACCCCCACCCCCCCCCCCCTCTTCCTTTTGTATTTTTGTGCTTTATTATATATTTAAAGGTTACAATATATAATTGGTTGATACAATGAGTGCTTAAAGGTTATGGATCTCTTGAAGCTCCTCCGCTTCCGGACAGGAACCGAGGATGCAGCGGGCGTTTCCCCTCTGGATCGCCACACTAAGGCTTTCTCTCTCTATATATATACATATATAGAGAGAAAAATATATATGTATAATATATCACTAGAACATTGGTTCAAGTCACCGCTTTGCTGTTAATGATTTTGTCAGTAATCTATATAAATAAAAATGGAAATGTTCGTTTGTTCAAAACCGCTAATCTCCGAAAGTTCTTCACAGATTGCTTTGAAATTTTCACACAACGTTCCATTCGCATCCGAACAGGTTTTTATATACATACTATATAGATGTCTCGTCTGTGACAGGAAAAAACATGCTTTTTCCTGAAAAACTGTGTTTTTGCATGTGAGGGAAAATCTTCGAAACCTCTTTACCGATTGCTTAGAAATTTTGACACAACGTTGCATTCGAATAGGCGCGTCTTTTTATATATCTACTGTATACATCCCCTCACCTGTGACAGGAAAAAACATGCGTTTTTTTAAAAACAGCGCCATCTGTTGCACATAATAGCAACATGCACACTATAATAAATATGTCACGTATTCCATGGCAATGTTCTGATTGCACTGATAAATTTTATTTTCATAGATTTCGATTAATTTTATTTTTTATTGAATTGTTTGGTGTGACATTGTGTTGGAATTGAGCTGTGTTGTTTGCCATACCGTTCATTTCGTAATTATAAGTATAGATGCCACACCTGTGACAGGTAAAACTATGTTTTTCTTGAAAAATAACGCCATCTGTTGCATGTAAGAGCAACACACATGCTATACTAAATATGTTACAATTCTGTTTGAATGTTTCTGATTGCATTGATCAATTGAATTTTCATAGATTTTGATTTATTTTAATTTTGATTTAATTATTTTGTGTGAATTGTGTTGGAATTGAGCTGTGTTGTTTACCAAACCGTTCATGTCGTGAGTATAGTTTTTTTTTATATTTCTTCACATATTCATTTCATTTTTTAACTGTTCTTCTTATATTCCAGTGATGGGAACATCAGATCACTTGATGTTCCCAATTTTCTGATGGGAACATCAGACCATTTGGGAAGGCATCAGACGAGGGAGTGGGGAATGGTGGGGATGACGAGGGGACGGAAGTGAGAGATGGTGGGGGAGGACGAGGGGACAAGGGAGGGGGTAATGGTGGGGACGAGGGGACGGGGGAGTTTGGGATGGTGGGTACGAGGGGATGGGGAATGGAGAATAGTGGGGAGGACAAAGGGACAGGGGAGTGGGGCATGGTGGGAAGAAAGAAGGGATGGTGGAGTGGGGAATGGTGGGGAGGACGAGGAGATGGGTGAGGTGGGGAGAATGGTGGGGAGGACTGGGGGACAGGGGAAGATTGCTGAGACACAGCAACGCGTGACCGGGTACTGCTAGTAATAATAATAATAATAACAATAATTATAATCAAGAAATATTTATGGCTGTAACCGAATTAAATTGTGAATATACAAAGTCAAAACCAATTAATCAAAATTATTCCTAGCATATCGTTCAGAAGTCATTAGAGAAACAGTAAAACACTAAACAATATAAAAATCATTGGCATGGCTTCCCACTGTCGGGGACAGGAAGCCTTAAAAGGTGGCTAGACCCCAACCCAATGACTGACCTCTCATAAGGATGCCACCCCCAATAGTTGGTAAGATCCAAGAAGCTAGAGTCTAATGGCTTGGGTGTAATAGGTTGTAGCCGACTACGCCACCCACTGCGCTACTGGGACGCCACACAATAATAACAGAAATAGTCCTGAAATAAGATCCGGGTAAAACGGTAACAACATTACTGACGATTAAGACACGATATGTCACAAGCCCAAAATGTTCTGTGGTCGAGAGAAGCTACAGACAGACACCTTTGATAACTACAAAGTCAACAGAATGAAAGTCATGCAGAAATGAATATTGTTGCACGGTATCCGGACGCTTCACAAACCCGTCGTTAGCTGTGTCCAATTAGTCCGGATAAGCGAGGATTTACTCCGCACTCCTTTGACAGAATATTATTCCAGCGGAAAAGATATTTTATAATGATTTGAGAGCGGCATGACGCCATAAAATGATCGGCGTCCAGTTACAATATTCCCGGAGTTATCGCCCGCCTAAAATTACCCTCGTAATAAACTTATAATATTTATTCGTGTCAGTTTCAATAGAGCTGGGAATGGTCCTCCCCCCCGGGGGAGGGAATGGTCCTCCACCCGGGGGAGGGAATGGTCCTTCCCCCGGGGGAGGGAATGGTCATCCCCCCGGGGGAGGGAATGGTCCTCCCCCGGGGGGAGGGAATGGTCCTCCACCCGGGGGAGGGAATGGTCCTCCCCCCCGGGGGAGGGAATGGTCCTCCACCCGGGGGAGGGAATGGTCATCCCCCCGGGGGGAGGGAATGGTCATCCCCCCGGGGGGAGGGAATGGTCCTCCCCCGGGGGAGGGAATGGTCCTCCCCCGGGGGAGGGAATGGTCCTCCCCCCGGGGGAGGGAATGGTCCTTCCCCCGGGGGAGGGAATGGTCCTCCCCCGGGGGGAGGGAATGGTCCTTCCCCCGGGGGAGGGAATGGTCCTCCACCCGGGGGAGGGAATGGTCCTCCCCCCGGGAAGAGGGAATGGTCCTCCACCCGGGGGAGGGAATGGTCCTCCACCCGGGGGAGGGAATGGTCCTCCCCGGGGGGAGGGAATGGTCCTTCCCCCGGGGGAGGGAATGGTCCTCCACCCGGGGGAGGGAATGGTCCTCCCCCCGGGGGGAGGGAATGATCCTCCCCCCGGGGGGAGGGAATGGTCCTCCACCCCGTGGGGGAGGGAATGGTCCTCCACCCGGGGGAGGGAATGGTCCTCCACCCAGGGGGGAGGGAATGGTCCTCCACCCGGGGGAGGGAATGGTCCTCCACCCGGGGGAGGGAATGGTCCTTCCCCCGGGGGAGGGAATGGTCATCCCCCCGGGGGAGGGAATGGTCCTCCCCCCGGGGGGAGGGAATGGTCCTCCACCCGGGGGAGGGAATGGTCCTCCCCCCCGGGGGAGGGAATGGTCCTCCACCCGGGGGAGGGAATGGTCATCCCCCCGGGGGGAGGGAATGGTCATCCCCCCGGGGGGAGGGAATGGTCCTCCCCCGGGGGAGGGAATGGTCCTCCCCCCGGGGGAGGGAATGGTCCTTCCCCCGGGGGAGGGAATGGTCCTCCCCCGGGGGGAGGGAATGGTCCTTCCCCCGGGGGAGGGAATGGTCCTCCACCCGGGGGAGGGAATGGTCCTCCCCCCGGGGAGAGGGAATGGTCCTCCACCCGGGGAAGGGAATGGTCCTCCACCCGAGGGAGGGAATGGTCCTTCCCCCGGGGGAGGGAATGGTCCTCCACCCGGGGGAGGGAATGGTCCTCCCCGGGGGGAGGGAATGGTCCTTCCCCCGGGGGAGGGAATGGTCCTCCACCCGGGGGAGGGAATGGTCCTCCCCCCGGGGGGAGGGAATGATCCTCCCCCGGGGGGAGGGAATGGTCCTCCACCCCGTGGGGGAGGGAATGGTCCTCCACCCGGGGGAGGGAATGGTCCTCCACCCAGGGGGGAGGGAATGGTCCTCCACCCGGGGGATGGAATGGTCCTCCCCCCGGGGGGAGGGAATGGTCCTCCACCCGGGGGAGGGAATGGTCCTCCACCCAGGGGGGAGGGAATGGTCCTCCACCCCGGGGGGAGGGAATGGTCTTCCCCCCGGGGGAGGGAATGGTCCTCCCCCGGGGGGGAGGGAATGGTCCTCCACCCCGGGGGAAGGAGGGAATGGTCCTACACCCCAGGGGGGAGGGAATGGTCCTCCACCCCCAGGGGAGAGGGAATGGTCCTCCACCCCGTGGGGGAGGGAATGGTCCTCCACCCCAGGGGGGAGGGAATGGTCCTCCACCCCAGGGGGGAGGGAATGGTCCTCCACCCCAGGGGGGAGGGAATGGTCCTCCACCCCAGGGGGGAGGGAATGGTCCTCCACCCCAGGGGGGAGGGAATGGTCCTCCACCCCAGGGGGGAGGGAATGGTCCTCCACCCCGGGGGGGAGGGAATGGTCCTCCACCCCGTGGGGGAGGGAATGGTCCTCCACCCCAGGGGGGAGGGAATGGTCCTCCACCCAGGGGGGAGGGAATGGTCCTCCACCCAGGGGGGAGGGAATGGTCCTCCACCCCGGGGGGAGGGAATGGTCCTCCACCCGGGGGAGGGAATGGTCCTTCCCCCGGGGGAGGGAATGGTCCTCCACCCCGGATGAGGGAATGGTCCTCCACCCAGGGGGAGGGAATGGTCCTCCACCCCGGGGGGAGGGAATGGTCTTCCCCGGGGGAGGGAATGGTCCTCCCCCGGGGGGGAGGGAATGGTCCTCCACCCTAGTTGGGAGGGAATGGTCCTCCACCCCGTGGGGGAGGGAATGGTCCTCCACCCCGTGGGGGAGGGAATGGTCCTCCACCCCAGTTGGGAGGGAATGGTCCTCCACCCCAGTTGGGAGGGAATGGTCCTCCACCCCAGTTGGGAGGGAATGGTCCTCCACCCCAGTTGGGAGGGAATGGTCCTCCACCCCAGTTGGGAGGGAATGGTCCTCCACCCCGTGGGGGAGGGAATGGTCCTCCACCCCAGTTGGGAGGGAATGGTCCTCCACCCCAGGGGGAGGGAATGGTCCTCCACCCCAGGGGGGAGGGAATGGTCCTCCACCCCGGGGGGGAGGGAATGGTCCTCCACCCCAGGGGGGAGGGAATGGTCCTCCACCCCAGGGGGGAGGGAATGGTCCTCCACCCCAGGGGGGAGGGAATGGTCCTCCACCCCGGGGGGGAGGGAATGGTCCTCCACCCCAGGGGGGAGGGAATGGTCCTCCACCCCAGGGGGGAGGGAATGGTCCTCCACCCAGGGGGGGAGGGAATGGTCCTCCACCCCGGGGGGATCCTCAACTTACGGCGTCATTGCCATTCTGACGTCATAGTGACGTCACACAGCTCGTCCACACTATATATATAACACAAAATTTAATGTATTTTCGTTAGGTGTGTTTATAAAGCAGCGATGACGTAGATGGGTCAAAGTATTCATAGGTCTTACACTCCAGCAAGGACGAGGAGGCGTAGACTGTCGTGATGAGTAAGGGTCTCTCATCACAGATGTGATGAGCTGTGCCTGAGGAGTAGCTCATCACATCGTAAATGGTCATGTAAATAATTAGCAAACAAATGTATTAACTGATCTTGGAAGAATTCTCTATGTCCGTCACAATAATTGAATAACACTCTGTTACCTATTTACGGCTTGATGAATAGCGGCATCAGGTGAAAGGAAACGTTGCCCAACCATTACTGTCCTGCCTATATTACTCCAGTAAAAGTATTGAGAGCAACAGCAGCGTACAAAGGCAGTTAAAACCGAGGCAACATTCAGCTGGTGACCCGTAGCTTGGCCCACACGCAGCACTCAGAGTCAGGGCTAAATATCAGACACTCTCTCCACCCTTTGTTAAACAACAACAAATTAAACCAAATTCTAACACGAATTTTCTCTATCTTTCGTACATTTCTTTTCACTGTTGGTGGTAATTCAAAAATCAATTCTCCAAAATTCATTTTTATTTCTAGTCTGATGCGACACTTGAGCGCGTTTCGTAAAACTTATTACATTTTCAAAGACTTTAGTTTACACATACACAACTGAATAGAACTTACACATCTCCGATTTGTTTATATCTACATTTGAGTGAGGTGGATGGGGTGAGGTGGTATTTAATAGGGTATTAATTTCATCAACACAAGACAGAACACGAAACAATGGGTATTGAATGGAAGTGATTGTAGAAAGCCTATTGGTCCATATTTCTTGATGCTTCTATATTGGAGCGGAGTCTTGAGGTGGGTAGAATATAGTTGTGCATTAATTGGCTGTTGATTGCTGGTGTTGACTTTTTAATGTGTAGTGCCTCGCAAACGTCAAGCCGCCTGCTATCACTGTATCTATCGATGATTTCCGTGTTGTTTACTAGGATTTCTCTGGCGATGGTTTGGTTGTGGGAAGAGATTATATGTTCCTAAATGGAGCCCTGTTGCTTATGCATCGTTAAACGCCTAGAAAGAGATGTTGTTGTCTTGCCTATATACTGGGTTTTTTGGAGCTTACAGTCCCCAAGAGGGCATTTGAAGGCATAGACGACGTTGGTCTCTTTTAAAGCGTTCTGCTTTGTGTCTGGAGAGTTTCTCATGAGTAGGCTGGCCGTTTTTCTGGTTTTATAGTAAATCGTCAGTTGTATCCTCTGATTTTTGTCTGTATGATTAGATTAAAGAAAGATTAAAGAAAAGCCTCATGAACACACAATAAATGAATATAAAATTGTAATGAGACATTGTAAGCCTCCCTTTCAGAGTTGTTTCTTAAACTGTTGTGTAATATTGTAACTTAAAACTGGGTCAAGTTTGTACATACCAGTACTTACATTGAGAAGATTTGGACATTGACTAATTAGGGCAGACTCAATTAAATTCCGTTCCACAAACCTATTGCAATATGTAATGCTTTTTGCCCCATTCCAATTAATAGTGTGATCACACAAACTTGTGTGTAGATACAGAGCATTAGACGTTTGGGCAGTTCCTATACTATAAGCATGTTGGGACATATGTAATTGTAAGGATTTTCCTGTTTGTCCAAGGTACACAGACTCACAATCATTGCAGGGAATCGAATACACACAACCTGCTGTACCAGGGGAGTTTTTTTTATTAAATTAGACTTGATCGTATTATTAGTGAACACCAAATTGATATTAAGGTTCTTAAAAACTGGGGAAAGTTTCTCAAATCCCATCGCATAAGGTACCACCAATGAGTTTCTATTTTCTGGTTTCGCTTTGGAGACATTATTATAAAACGTACTTTTAGCTTTCCCAAACGAACAATCCAAAAACATCTTAGGGTACTGTAAACTCTTCCCAATTTCATATATTTTAGCTATCTCTTCATCAAAAAACTCAGGGCTGCATACCCTCAAAGCTCTAAGAAACATTCCTGAAAATATATATATATATAATGCCTCATTGAATATGACCGCATATTCTGTATTTACTATCTTCTGATTTAGGGCTTCTATCCCTCTAACTATTTTCTTAGCATCAGGGCTTAGCTGAAAGAGGAGTTCTCCAAAACTCATTTTCGTAATTTCAAGGTGAAGAAAAGAAGTGAATTACTATAGAATGCACAATTTGCACAACGTTTCGAACCTCCATGCTTCATTCTCAAGTGAAAAGAATTTTCAGATCTGGTTGATTTATACCCGCACTGGGTCAGGTGATAAGACAATAAAGGTGAACACATGGGTGATACATAAGGGATAAATGGGGGGGTGAAACATAAGAATAGACGTAACTGCGGAAGGCCTATTGGCCCATACGAGGCAGCTCCTATCAACATACAAAGATTAATCAGGTGTAATTGGCCTGTTATGTTGAACAGTGTCTTCTGTGTTGGCATCGTTATGTTCGGGTCTTGTCCTTACTCTCATGGTGGGTAGAGTAAATAGTTCCGTGATTTGGGTGTTCATGGTAGGTTGTTCTATTCTTATGTGAATTGCTTAAAGAATTTGTAATCTTCTTGCATCTTGGGTTTTGTCTATTATACAGGTATTTTTGTTCAACATTTCTCTTGTTATGGTGATGTCATGGGCTTGTCTCGTGTGATTCTTGGGGGCACCGGATTGAAGATGGCATGTCAAACGCCTCGTCAGCTTGGTCGACGTCATACCTATGTACTTAGATTGAAGGTTACATCCTTCGTGGGGGCAAGTGTACATGTATACAACGCTTGACTGCTGTAGAGGGTTCTCCGTCGGCTTCGGGTTGTTTTTGATAAGGACTTCGGAAGTCTTCTTGGTTTTGTAGAATACGATCAGGTCTATGTTTTGGTTGGAGTAATGCTTTTTACTCCTTTATGGATTATTTCGTTCATTATTCTTTCCTCTTTTATATGTTCACTGTGCTTGGTTGATTTGTAATATAATTTTATTGGGGGTGTTGTGGTTTCTGTTCTAGGTTCAGGATTATACCATCGGTCCAAGTGTCTTCTTATAGCAGCATTTATTTCCGCGTATTTCGTCAGATCTATGAAGGCTACGAAGAGTGGCTGCTTCTGTTCCCTGCATTTCTCCTGCAGTTGTCTGAGGGGAAAAGACCATGTCGATGGTGGACCTGTCAGCTCTGAATCCGCATTGTGATTCTGGATAGACTCTCTCTGCAAATACTTGGAGCCTCTTCAATGCGACTGGAGCAAACAGATTTCCGACAATACTGAGGAGGGAGATTCCACGGTAGTTGTTGCAGTCGCCCCTGTCACCTTTATTCTTATACAGCGTGACGATATTGGCATCCCTCATGTCCTGTGGCACCTCTCCTTCTTCCCAGCAGAGGCAGAGAATTTCATGCAGCTCCATGAGCAGGCTACCTCTGCAGCACTTCAAGGTCTCAGCAGGAATGCCATCTTTGCCAGGAGCTTTACCAGAATCAAGGGAGTCTAGGGCATCGCTGAGTTCTTCGAGAGTCGGCTCGCTGTCGAGCTCCATTAACACAGGCAGACACTCAATGGCGCTCAGGGCATCTTCGGTGACCACATTGTCCCTGGCGTATAGCTCAGAGTAGTGCTCGACCCAGCTCTTCAGCTGCAGTGTCTGGTCCTGAATCACCTCGCCAGTGGCAGATTTCAGAGGAGCGGTCTTCCTCTGGATTGGGCCGAGGGCCTGCTTGATGCCGTCATACATTCCCTTTACATTGCCTTTATCCACTGCGGTCTGTATCTGGGAGCAGAGCTGGAACCAATAGTTGTTGGCACATCGCACATCAATAGTTGTTGGCACATCGTCCGCTGCATTTTGCAGCGGACGGCCCGAAGGATCTGTAAGTTGCACTGACTTGGGCAGGCTTTGGAGGCTGCCAAGGTGTTTCTCTTCTCTTCGATGACATTTGTCATCTCTTCCGAGTGAGCCTCGAACCAGTCTGCCGACCTGCTGGTCTTCTTGCCAAAGGTGGAAATGGCAGCGTTGAACACAGCGTCTCTGAAGTGCCCCCATCTTTTACAGGCAGTGACCCCGGCTGGGCCAGGGAGAGCTTCCTCGAGCACGCGTGCAAAATCTTCCACTTTGTCCTGGTTGAGGGTCTTGGTGGTGTCGATGCGAGGTCTGCCCGCCTTTTTTGAGTGATGAACCTTCTTTGGTTGCATCTTGACCCTGCTACATACCAAGGAGTGGTCGGTGTCACAGACAGCACTCTGGTAGCTACGCGTAATCTTGACGCTGGGTAGACTTGCACACCTGGTAAGAATCAGGTCAAGCTGGTGCCAGTGCTTGGATCTGGGGTGTCTCCAAGACACTCGGTGTTGAGGCTTTGTGCCGAAGAACGTGTTGGTGACACAAAAACCATGAAGGCAGCAGAGTTCTAGCAGACGTTGTCCGTTCTCATTCATCCTCCCTATGCCGAATTGATCCAGACAAGTGGGCCAAATGTTGTGCTCGGCACCCACTCTGGCATTGAAGTCGCCGAGGATGAACAGTGGCTCCTTTACAGGCATTCTCGCTATGACTCTGTTGAGGTCATCGTAGAATTTTTCCTTTGCCTCTGCTGGAGAAGTCAGGGTTGGTGCATATGCACTAATTACATTGACTGGTCCTGTTTGGGAGTGCAATTGCAGAGACAAAATTCGTTCGGTTTCCCCCATCGGTGGCATAATGTGTCCCAACAGTGCATTTCTGACGGCAAATCCCACATCATGTTCTCTGGTCTCATCAGGTGGTTTTCCTTGCCAGAAGAAAGAGAAGGTCCTCTCTCTCACAGATCCTGATCCAGGGAGCCTGGTCTCTTGGAGAGCAACAATATCCATCTGCAGTTTGCTCAGCTCCCTATCGATGATTGCTGTTTTTCGGGCGTCATTGATTTCTTGCAGGTCGTCAGAGAAACCTGGTGTCAGTGTCCTGATGTTCCATGTGCCCAGCTTTAGGGCAGTTGATATTTTCTTCTTAGAAAATATTTAGGTTTGGTATTGCCTGGTGCAAAGTTATCGGGCCGTTTGTCGGTTTTCACCCTAAACCCCACGCACCCAGTGAGGTTAATGGACCGTGGCGAGGCAACACCTTATTGGCTGGGGTTTGCCCAGCTTGAGGTGGTAGCTGCCCAGTGGGGCGCGATGACCCCTCCCACCGTCGGAAGCATCCCCTGGCGTCACACTCTTCGCCAATCGAGCAGAAGACTTAAAACCGGTAGACTGTCGCTTCCCGTGTTGGTTCGACGCTGTGAGGCGAAGCTGGAGTGACCTCTCCAAGGCGCAAAACCTGGGTAGGTAGATATGGAGGAGAAGCTGTTACCCATGCAGCAGGTCCCCCTCTCCACGTTGCTGAAATTATCCAATAGAAAGGCAAATGCCAATACACATGGTTCCAGCAACGTCGCAGGAGCTGCCTGAACGAGGTCGACGTCAACAACGAACTGCCTTAGGGGCTCCAACTCCGGATTTTTCCTCGAGGTTGACTCCTGAAGCCTTTCCCAAAAAAGGGGTATGACCGCAAGGCAGCGGAGGTTTAAAATCAGGGTTTTCCTTCCCCTAGATGGGCAGCCTTCCCAGGCTATCGAGTCCCATCTACCCGGAGCAGCTGGTTTTAGGCGCCAGAGGCACGCCCTCGCCCCTTCTCCTGTCGGTAAAAGCAGTTCCGCCGGACTTAGACTAAGCTACCCGTGCAGGCCAGGAGTTGGACTTGGTTGTCAGAGGCTATTTGAGACGCTTGCCGTATAGGAGCATTTTATAGGTCATGGGAGATCGTCCCCCATTACCACCCCCTGGCTATGACAACCCCTTGGAACCATATTCCAAGGGTTTATATATATATATATATATATATATATATATATATATATATATATATATATATATATATATATATATATATATATATATATATATATATATATAATAGCTAATAAGCCGATTTAGCTAATAAGCCAAGTTTTCATGAATTAATGTTTTTTCGACTACCTAACCTAACATAACCTATAAAGATAGGTTAGGTTAGGTAGGGTTGGTTAGGTTCGGTCATATATCTACGTTAACTTTAACTCCAATAAAAAAAAAATTGACCTCATACATAATGAAATGGGTAGCTTTATCATTTCATAAGAAAAAAATTAGAGAAAATATATTAATTCAGGAAAACTTGGCTTATTAGGCAAATGGGGCCTTGCATAGTAGGCTGAGAAGTGCGTTCTGGCTACTAGGTACGACATATATATATATATATATATATATATATATATATATATATATATATATATATATATATATATATATATATATATATAATGTTGTTAAATATGACCAAAAAGGTAAGATTAATAATTCTAACTCGAATTTTCTCAATATTTCTTATGTTACTTTTTACTGTCGATGGTAATTAAAAAATCAATTCTCCAAAATTCATTTTTATTTCTAGTCTGATGTGACGCTTGAACGCGTTTCGTAATAACTTATTACATTTTCAAAGACTAGTTTACACACACAACTGTAACCTGTAAACATGCTAATCCGTCATACTTATACTCCCATTTGGGTGAGGTGATATGGTGCAACAGTTTTGGATGAGGTGAACAAACTTGTGACAAACACAAGACAGAACACGAAACTATGGGTATTAATTGGATATGAGAGCATAAGAATGGAAGTAATTGCAGAAGGCCTATTGGCCCATACTTCCTCTTGATGCTTCTATATTGGTTCAGAATCTTGAAGTGGGTAGAATATAGTTATGGCTGTTGATTACACATCAAAATTGGCTGTTGATTACACATCAAAAAGTCAACACCAGCAATCAACAGCCAATTAATGCACAAGTATATTCTACCCACTTCAAGTCCACCATCAGAGGATGCTGTCCTCTGATAGTGGAGAGGGGTGACGCTACTCTACACAGACACACATAAGTATTCTCTCACACATATCCTAACATACTTGCAAGCAATAACACGCGAAACGTAAAAATTAACATTTCAAAAAATAAAAAAAACTGACATTTTAACTAATAAAGCAAAACAAATTAATAAAAGGTGAATTTTGTATACTCGTCATTACATGGAGCTCGCCCCCCCCCCCCCAAGTCCTCCCACGACCATCCCCGCGCGAAGACCAGTCACCCTGCAAAAATTTGGTGAGGCTCGCTCCGAACATCAGGCCCCCCATCTCGGTCAGACAGACAGTCAAACATTCCCTTCTATAGAAATAAAATATTTTATGAGATAATATGTCACTCACATTACTAAGCCAAAGAAGTGAGTAACTAAATGTTTTGTCTATCAGATCGGAATCATCGTGGCCCAGACGTACCGGGAGCGACGGAAGAGTGTGCAGTTCTCGTGTGAGGCGCCAGAGGACAGCATCGTCACCTTCCCCGCCTACCCTGACCACAGCTTCCAACACCTCCGCAAACTCCACGAGAAAGCCGTTCAGGTTGCCACTTTTCATCGAGTTGCATCCGCGAATGAGGACCGAATGGAACTTTGATTCGGAACCGGTGGCATCTTAAGGCTTGGGGAACAAAGATTAGATACGAGAACTTTGTAATTATGGTAATATAAAAGAGAATATGAAGAGGATTCAGTCCTGTTTCTGACAAGGATTTACGATGTTAAGGAGAATGAGTGTTAAATTGAGCAGTGAGGTACAGGGATTTACCGGGGTTTGAGGCCGTTATGAATAAGGATTTGGGGAATTGAAACGATTAGTAAGGAGGATTAAGGGATTGCGGACGAGGATCTGTGTGAGATTAGGAATAAGGATCAGGCAAATTCGGTGACGAATGTCAGGTGATTGTATTACAGCTTTTGGGAAGAAGCATGAAGATTGTCGCAGATTGTAATGAAGGCATCACTACTACAATCATGGAAGGGATGATCTGAGGCTCATGAGATCAGATATGATGAAATCAAGCTGGTGAGATCAACGTGGTGAGAGATTAGGCTGGTGAGATCAACCTGGTGAGAGAGATTAGGTTGTTGAGATCAACCTGGGGAGAGATTAGGCTGGTGAGATCACCCTGATGAGAGATTAGGCTGGTGAGATCAACCTGTGGAGAGATTAGGCTGGTGAGATCACCCTGGTGAGAGAGATTAGGCTGGTGAGATCAACCTGATGAGAGATTAGGCTGGTGAGATCACCCTGGTGTGAGAGATTAGGCTGGTGAGATCACTCTGGTGAGAGAGATTAGGCTGGTGAGATCAACCTGGTGAGAGATTAGGCTGGTGAGATCACCCTGGTGAGAGATTAGGCTGGTGAGATCAACCTGGTGAGAGATAAGGCTGGTGAGATCAACCTGGTGAGAGATAAGGCTGGTGAGATCAACCTGGGGAGAGATTAGGCTGGTGAGATCAGCTGTGATGAGACTAAATATGGTGTAATCAGGCAAGTAAGATCAGATCTCAGATCTGACGTAAGGCTGATAAAATTTAGGGATAACGTTAAATTGTTTACTGTAAACAATTAATTGTTTACTGTTTGTTTACAATTGGTTTACAACAGTTCGTTTACAATTTCTTTACTGTCAACATTTAAACAATACCTGCGAGTAGTCAAACATTTGAATTAAGAGTGCCTGAATCGGGGGATGGGAGACGCCCTGAGTAATCTGGGTTTGTGGAGGCCCCTTGCACAACAGACGGCCCCTTGCACAACAGACGGCCCCTTGCACAACAGACGGCCCCTTGCACAACAGACGGCCCCTTGCACAACAGACGGCCCCTTGCACAACAGACGGCCCCTAGTACAACAGACGGCCCCTTGCACAACAGACGGCCCCTAGTACAACAGACGGCCCCTTGCACAACAGACGGCCCCTTGCACAACAGACGGCCCCTTGCACAACAGACGGCCCCTTGCACAACAGACGGCCCCTTGCACAACAGACGGCCCCTAGTACAACAGACGGCCCCTTGCACAACAGACGGCCCCTAGTACAACAGACGGCCCCTTGCACAACAGACGGCCCCTTGCACAACAGACGGCCCCTTGCACAACAGACGGCCCCTTGCACAACAGACGGCCCCTTGCACAACAGACGGCCCCTAGTACAACAGACGGCCCCTTGCACAACAGACGGCCCCTTGCACAACAGACGGCCCCTTGTACAACTGACGGCCCCTAGTACAACAGACGGCCCCTTGTACAACAGACGGCCCCTAGTACAACAGACGGCCCCTTGTACAACAGACGGCCCCTAGTACAACAGACGGCCCCTTGCACAACAGACGGCCCCTAGTACAACAGACGGCCCCTTGCACAACAGACGGCCCCTAGTACAACAGACGGCCCCTTGCACAACAGACGGCCCCTTGCACAACAGACGGCCCCTTGCACAACAGACGGCCCCTTGCACAACAGACGGCCCCTTGCACAACAGACGGCCCCTAGTACAACAGACGGCCCCTTGCACAACAGACGGCCCCTTGCACAACAGACGGCCCCTTGTACAACTGACGGCCCCTAGTACAACAGACGGCCCCTTGTACAACAGACGGCCCCTTGTACAACAGACGGCCCCTTGTACAACAGACGGCCCCTTGTACAACAGACGGCCCCTTGTGCAACAGACGGCCCCTCGTGCAACAGACGGACCCTTGTACAGCAGACGGCCCCTTGTACAACAGACGGTCCCTTGTGCAACAGACGGACCCTTGTACAGCAGACGGCCCCTTGTACAACAGACGGCCCCTTGTACAGCAGACGGCCCCTTGTACAACAAACTACCCCCTTGTACAACAGACGGCCTCTTGTACAACAGACGGCCCCTTGTACAGCAGACGGCCCCTTGTACAACAGACGGTCCCTTGTACAGCAGACGGCCCCTTGTACAACAGACGGCCCCTTGTACAGCAGACGGCCCCTTGTACAACAGACGGCCCCTTGTACAGCAGACGGCCCCTTGTACAACAGACGGCCCCTTGTACAACAGACGGCCCCTTGTACAACAGACGGCCCCTTGTACAACAGACGGCCCCTTGCACAACAGACGGCCCCTTGTACAACAGACGGTCCCTTGTACAACAGACGGCCCCTTGTACAACAGACGGCCCCTTGTACAACAGACGGCCCCTTGTACAACAGACGGCCCCTTGTACAACAGACGGCCCCTTGTACAACAGACGGCCCCTTGTACAACAGACGGTCCCTTGTACAACAGACGGCCCCTTGTACAACAGACGGCCCCTTGTACAACAGACGGTCCCTTGTACAGCAGACGGCCCCTTGTACAACAGACGACCCCTTGTACAACAGACGGCCCCCTTGCACAACAGACGGCCTCTTGTACAACAGACGGCCCCTTGTACAACAGACGGTCCCTTGTACAACAGACGGTCCCTTGTACAACAGACGGCTCCTTGTACAACAGTCGGCCCCTTGTACAACAGACGGTCCCTTGTACAACAGACAGCCCCTTGTACAACAGTCGGCCCCTTGTACAACAGACGTCCCCTTGTGCAACAGACGGTCTCTTGTACAACAGACTGTCCCCTTGTACAACAGACTGTCCCCTTGTACAACAGACTTTCCCCTTGTACAACAGACTGTCCTCTTGTACAACAGACTGTCCCCTTGTACAACAGGCTGTCCCCCTTGTACAACAGACTGTCCCCCTTGTACAGCAGACGGCCCCTTGTTTACCAGTCAGCCCCTTGTACAACAGACGGTCCCTTGTACAACTGACGGTCCCTTGTACAACAGTCAACCCCTTGTACAACAGACGGACCCTTGTACAACAGACGGCTCCTTGTACAACAGACGGCTCCCCCTTGTACAACAGACGACCCCTTGTACAACAGACGGCTCCTTGTACAACAGACGGCCCCTTGTACAACAGACGGCCCCTCTTGTACAACAGATGGCTCCCCTTTTACAACAGTCGGCCCCTTGTACAACAGTCGGCCCCTTGTACGACAGACGGCTCCTTGTACAACACGCGGTCCCTTGTACAACAGACGGCCCCTTGTGAAACAGACGGCCCCTTGTGAAACAGACGGCCCCTTGTGAAACAGACGGCCCCTTGTGAAACAGACGGCCCCTTGTGAAACAGACGGCCCCTTGTGAAACAGACGGCCCCTTGTACAACAGACGGTCCCTTGTACAACAGACGGCCCCTTGTACAACAGACGGCCCCTTGTACAACAGACGGCCCCTTGTACAACAGACGGCCCCTTGTACAACAGACGGCCCCTTGTACAACAGACGGCCCCTTGTACAACAGACGGTCCCTTGTACAACAGACGGCCCCTTGTACAACAGACGGCCCCTTGTACAACAGACGGTCCCTTGTACAGCAGACGGCCCCTTGTACAACAGACGACCCCTTGTACAACAGACGGCCCCCTTGCACAACAGACGGCCTCTTGTACAACAGACGGCCCCTTGTACAACAGACGGTCCCTTGTACAACAGACGGTCCCTTGTACAACAGACGGCTCCTTGTACAACAGTCGGCCCCTTGTACAACAGACGGTCCCTTGTACAACAGACAGCCCCTTGTACAACAGTCGGCCCCTTGTACAACAGACGTCCCCTTGTGCAACAGACGGTCTCTTGTACAACAGACTGTCCCCTTGTACAACAGACTGTCCCCTTGTACAACAGACTTTCCCCTTGTACAACAGACTGTCCTCTTGTACAACAGACTGTCCCCTTGTACAACAGGCTGTCCCCCTTGTACAACAGACTGTCCCCCTTGTACAGCAGACGGCCCCTTGTTTACCAGTCAGCCCCTTGTACAACAGACGGTCCCTTGTACAACTGACGGTCCCTTGTACAACAGTCAACCCCTTGTACAACAGACGGACCCTTGTACAACAGACGGCTCCTTGTACAACAGACGGCTCCCCCTTGTACAACAGACGACCCCTTGTACAACAGACGGCTCCTTGTACAACAGACGGCCCCTTGTACAACAGACGGCCCCTCTTGTACAACAGATGGCTCCCCTTTTACAACAGTCGGCCCCTTGTACAACAGTCGGCCCCTTGTACGACAGACGGCTCCTTGTACAACACGCGGTCCCTTGTACAACAGACGGCCCCTTGTGAAACAGACGGCCCCTTGTGAAACAGACGGCCCCTTGTGAAACAGACGGCCCCTTGTGAAACAGACGGCCCCTTGTGAAACAGACGGCCCCTTGTGAAACAGACGGCCCCTTGTGAAACAGACGGCTCTTTGCACAACAGGAACTGATTCCTTGTGATCTGGCCATTGCTGTTTGTGAAGAGCAGTCAAGCTGCCACTGAGAATTAATTTTTTTCTCATTTACGCAGCAAGAATGTTCTTGTTGTTTCAGACTCCATGATATATATTTCTAATTAAACCTGATCCCTTTTACAGCGTCTCTCTTCTCTTCTCCTTAATGCTCCTTTTCCACCACATCTTCTCACACATTTAAAGCTCCCATTTCGTTCAGCTTTTGCCCCTTTCTCTCTCTCTCAGGCGGTGGTGGAGGTGGTAGGAGGCAGCAGCCAGACGGAGGTGAAGGTGCCGTGGAGCCGGTGGGTGGAGACGACCCTCCCTGACCCTCCTGAACCTGACGCCTTCGTTCCTGAGATCTCTCAACAGGTCCTCAGTAGGTGAGGGAGGCACTGTTTGGCACCTTCCACCAGGTCTTCAACGTATATCATTAATGCAAACACTCAAACGACAAGGCCGACGGGTACTTATCAACTGGGTGCCAAGTCATGTGGGAATAATAGGAAATGACATTGCAGACGAAGCTGCAAAACTTGCAACTAAGAGAAGAAATGTAGACATTTACATACCACAGAGTCTATCACAGATTAAGAAAGTAATTAGAAATAGAGCAATGCAAAAGATGTACAGTGACCACAACACAGCAGTTGCAACATCAGGATCTGCGGGTTGGTACAAGAATTCAACCAACTACGAACCACTTATTTTGATAAAAGGAAACAGTAGAGGAACAAAAGTACACTTACATCGCATCAGGCTTGGATACCCATGTGCATGGGAAATAGGCTTACAGGTTCCGGAAGATGAGAGGAAATGTCAGCACTGTGGAGAAATGTCCGACAGACCACTAGAACATTATCTAACACAGTGCACAGTTACAAACCCATTAAGATTTCAATTTAGATTCAACAGAGCAGAAGTTGTTAAACACATACGGCAAAATCTTACTGAAGCGACCATACGAGTCATAAATACTCATACTCCAACCAAGTAAAACAGAAACAAGCAACTCTTAGTGGGCCAGCCAGAGGCTTAGGGCCCGCGCAGGAATATCCCTGAAAAAAAAGTCTCTCACCAGATGTTCAGCCTCTCCCATCATGTGCTGGTCATCTTCTCCCGCCAGGTGTTATTCAACATACCCGATCAGGGAGATGTTCTTTCAGGAGTAAGAAGTCACCTCATTCTTACAGGAGTCGAAGTCACCTCATTCTTACAGGTGTCGAAGTCACCTCATTCTTACAGGCGTTGAAGTCACCTCATTCTTACAGGCGTCGAAGTCACCTCATTCTTACAGGCGTTGAAGTCACCTCATTCTTACAGGCGTTGAAGTCACCTCATTCTTGTAGGCGTTGAAGTCACCTCATTCTTACAGGAGTCGAAGTCACCTCATTCTTACAGGCGTCGAAGTCACCTCATTCTTACAGGAGTCGAAGTCACCTCATTCTTACAGGCGTTGAAGTCACCTCATTCTTACAGGCGTCGAAGTCACCTCATTCTTACAGGTGTCGAAGTCACCTCATTCTTACAGGCGTTGAAGTCACCTCATTCTTACAGGAGTCGAAGTCACCTCATTCTTACAGGCGTTGAAGTCACCTCATTCTTACAGGCGTTGAAGTCACCTCATTCTTACAGGAGTCGAAGTCACCTCATTCTTACAGGCGTTGAAGTCACCTCATTCTTACAGGCGTTGAAGTCACCTCATTCTTACAGGCGTTGAAGTCACCTCATTCTTACGGGAGTCGAAGTCACCTCATTCTTACAGGCGTTGAAGTCACCTCATTCTTACAGGAGTCGAAGTCACCTCATTCTTACAGGCGTCGAAGTCACCTCATTCTTACAGGAGTCGAAGTCACCTCATTCTTACAGGCGTTGAAGTCACCTCATTCTTACAGGCGTCGAATTCACCTCATTCTTACAGGTGTCGAAGTCACCTCATTCTTACAGGCGTTGAAGTCACCTCATTCTTACAGGAGTCGAAGTCACCTCATTCTTACAGGCGTTGAAGTCACCTCATTCTTACAGGAGTCGAAGTCACCTCATTCTTACAGGCGTTGAAGTCACCTCATTCTTACGGGAGTCGAAGTCACCTCATTCTTACGGGAGTCGAAGTCACCTCATTCTTACAGGCGTTGAAGTCACCTCATTCTTACAGGAGTCGAAGTCACCTCATTCTTACGGGAGTCGAAGTCACCTCATTCTTACAGGCGTTGAAGTCACCTCATTCTTACAGGAGTCGAAGTCACCTCATTCTTACAGGCGTTGAAGTCACCTCATTCTTACGGGAGTCGAAGTCACCTCATTCTTACGGGAGTCGAAGTCACCTCATTCTTACAGGCGTTGAAGTCACCTCATTCTTACAGGCGTTGAAGTCACCTCATTCTTACGGGAGTCGAAGTCACCTCATTCTTACAGGAGTCGAAGTCACCTCATTCTTACAGGCGTTGAAGTCACCTCATTCTTACAGGCGTTGAAGTCACCTCATTCTTACGGGAGTCGAAGTCACCTCATTCTTACAGGAGTCGAAGTCACCTCATTCTTACAGGCGTTGAAGTCACCTCATTCTTACAGGCGTCGAATTCACCTCATTCTTACAGGTGTCGAAGTCACCTCATTCTTACAGGAGTTGAAGTCACCTCATTCTTACAGGAGTCGAAGTCACCTCATTCTTACAGGAGTCGAAGTCACCTCATTCTTACAGGAGTCGAAGTCACCTCATTCTTACAGGCGTTTAATTCACCTCATATAACAGGAGCCACATATGAGAGGCAAGTGCAGGAAAATGCATCCTTGTATAGAATGCTCACCTTCAGAAGCAAACATCAAAATTGTCTTTTTCGTCACCATCATCATCCCCAACATCATCATCAGCATCATCATCACTATCACCATCACCAGCATCATCACCATCATCATCACCACCACCAGAATCACCACCACCATCATCATCACCACCACCAGCATCATCACCACCACCACCACCATCATCACCATCAGTGTAATGAGCTGACCTTCCCCCCCCCCCCCCCCCCCACCCAGGCTGGAGGCAGCAGTGAAGGAGACGGCCACAGTGGACATCTTGAACGACGACTGGGGCCAGCTGGGCCAAGTGGACCGCTCCGCTGCCCTTATCCTCAAGCCCTTCACCCTGCCCGGCAAGGCTCCTCCTACCTCTTACCCCAAGGGTAAGTGTTCTCATCCTGCCCGGCAAGGCTCCTCCTACCTCCTACCCCAAGGGTAAGTGTTCTCACCCTGCCCGGCAAGGCTCCTCCTGCCTCCTACCCCAAGGGTAAGTGTTCTCACCCTGCCCGGCAAGGCTCCTCCTACCTCCTACCCCAAGGGTAAGTGTTCTCACCCTGCCCGGCAAGGCTCCTCCTGCCTCCTACCCCAAGGGTAAGTGTTCTCACCTTGTCCGTCAAGGCTCCTCCTCCCCCAAGGGTAAGTGTGCTCACCCTGCCCTACAAGAGCACTCACCCTGCCCTTCAAGAGCACTCACCCTGCAGCATGTGTGTTAGCACAGGTTCCTGTACCTCCTGAGAGTGTGCTCTCTCACCCTTCACACTAAAGGCTGAGTTTGTTAATAATTAAAACAACATCAAACACTTCACAACTTTCATTAATTGTCTTTACGCGTGAATTAAAAGAAGAAAAAGAGATTAGTCACTCCGTATCCTCATAAAATACGAATAATCGCCCTCGCAAATTATAATCAACAACGAAAATCATCAAGCTTCGTAATCTCGCGCTCTCGTTGCTGTATTAATCGTTGCTAATCACCAATAAATTCAGCTGATCACTCATAAGTGTCAAGGAGTTAATTAATTGGTTCAATACTATGCAAAAATAAAATAATTACTAGGCTGCTATTTTCAAAATTATGTCTTACTGATGAAATCAATGAACCTTTCGCGCCACTCTATACACCAATGTTTAGACATGAATAATGTAGATCTGTAACAGAGAATGTCTGCTTGGCTCTCCAGAGTTGGAGAGCAGACGCGTTAGGCTAGAGCCTCACACTCTAGCCCCTCATGAAGCATGCTGGATGTGGAAATGTTATAGACCAGGTGGGGTCAGCCCCAGTGCAATACTTTAAGAAATATCGGCATCTAACCCCCTTCCCCTCCTGGTGCGATTTTCATGAAGTTATATCAGAAATGTTGGTTTTATTGTCTGTAGACCTAATGAGCAGTTTCATTGCACTAGATTTAGTGAGAGGAGTGGGAGAATGGTGGAGAGAGAGGGAGAAAGACGAGAGAAGAGCAGAGAGGTGAGAACGAGAGAGGGGGGAGGGAAGTTGGGGGAGATGGGAAGAGAGAAGGGATATTGGGGAAGAAATGGAGAAGAGAGGGAAAGAGAGATGAGGGGAACGGGAGAGACGGAAAGGGGAAAGGGTAAGGGAAAGATGAACCTGTGTACCTCTTCTAGTGCACTATACGCTAATGATTAGACCTTAATATTTTATATATATATATATATATATATATATATATATATATATATATATATATATATATATATATATATATATATATATATATATATATATGTCGTACCTAATAGCCAGAACGCACTTCTCAGCCAATTATGCAAGGCCCGATTTGCCTAATAAGCCAAGTTTTCATGAATTAATTGTTTTTCGTCTACCTAACCTAACCTAACCTAACTTTTTCGGCTACCTAACCTAACCTAACCTATAAAGATAGGTTAGGTTAGGTTAGGTAGGGTTGGTTAGGTTCGGTCATATATCTACGTTAATTTTAACTCCAATAAAAAAAATTGACCTCATACATAATGAAATGGGTAGCTTTATCATTTCATAAGAAAAAAATTAGAGAAAATATATTAATTCTGGAAAACTTGGCTTATTAGGCAAATCGGGCCTTGCATAGTAGGCTGAGAAGTGAGTTCTGGCTACTAGGTAAGATATATATATATATTGTGGGATATTTGGGCTTGATTCTGATTAATTAATAATTAAAATAGTAAATTAAATTACGAAGGACCACCCGCTTTTAAAGTAAAGAGGGAAACTGAGAATTTCAGATCATTAAATATATTTCTAGAGAAAAACCAGTGACTATGGATATGACTAGAAAGTATGATCATAAGAATAATTAATGGGCTGTATTATTAAAGAAACAAACCTCAAACACCTACATTGGGGGGTTATTACTGGAGGTCAGTACGTCCAGGAATCAGTGTGGTTCGTTCACTAATTCAATTAATAATAATCTAATCCTATAAATAATGCTGAATATAATATTATTCATATAAAGAAGAACATGAATATGAGCATAGTAATGAGTTACAGTAAATCACACATTAATATTAAACATTCTGAATGTATCAAATTGCAAGAATATGGATAAAAAAGAAATAAGCCTTAGCTTGTAGTAGGTTCCTTTAGATAACCCTGGAAGTCCTCTTAATCTCCAAGTCTGGTACACTGACGAATGGCACGGTTAACATGGAGAAGACAGCATGAGGAATTCGTCTCTCGAGCTGCAAGATAAATAACTACCAGTAGCAATTGATTTAACTACTCAATTCATATTCAAGATTATTGATATCTACAGATGGAATTCTAATCACCTGTTATTAGGTGTTATCTCGCCGCATGACGAACAATCACCCCGCTATTATTAAACCTGTAAATGATGCATCAAATAAAGGGTACTTAGCTGTGGGCACTGTATAAGTATTAAGATTGCCGTAATTTCGCATCCCAGGCTCCGGTGAACCTATCCTGGATTGATGCGTTTCAAGCTGGCTGATCACGTGTCGTCAGGAACCAAGTCTAGGGGTCCCTCATTTAACACCAGCACTAGTTGAAGATATTATCTGCAAGGTCGTTCACGCCTCACAGTGGCGGCTTTCATCTGCGGGTGAATAACACCTGCCCGATTTGCTGGGCAATGGCGTCGTTTATGAGTACGGTAAGTACAGTTCTGCCTCCTTCCGGCTCTGCACGTGTCCGCGTACCGACTGTGGGGGATGGCGTCCCTCCAACCCACGCCGAGTCGACGTTCATAACACAAATTATTGTCTTGAACATTAATATTTCTCGCATTCGCGCTTGAAACTCTAAAGACTGGACGGGTTTATTATTTAGAGGAACGAAATATTATTATTTAACTATTTACGAATAGTAAATATATAAGGGAGAGGAATTAATGTCTCCCCATGGCATTCATTGATGACGTTAACTCTATCGCGAGGTAGACGCTATGATTCTAACGCTCTATTCGGCTTTTAGTTAGAGAACAATTCGTCTGCAATCAGTTGTCATACAGAATGCTTTAATTATGGAGAATCGTATTTAATTCTCACACAAATTGAATATAATGTGTTTTACTGTAAAGAAATCTGACGCAATACTGGCGTCAGGTGAAGTGAGAATTCTAGCCTAATGCACAGATGAATTATTAGTACAGGAGAATTCTACGAGTTGTTAATTTCACTTACTACAATATTAAGTATGGTTAGTAATAAGTAATGAGAATACAACAATGCTGTATTCGATGTTGGAAATATCCAACATAACTCCGGGGGGGGGGGTGGATTCCCAGGGTCGCAGTGTACTGTGTTGTACTGACCTATCCCGAAGTGATATTAAGATTAATACATTAGTATGTTAGTATGTTAGTACACACATAACGAATGTCCCGGATTTATCAAGGACTTACAAGAATTTGAGTCTTGCATATTTAAATGTCAACTGAAACATGTTTGTAGTCTACACAATATTTATAAAATTTAACTCTCCCAATTTAAACTAACAGAATTTACAGTGATGCGATATCTTGGGTCATAGTGACGTGTAAGGTTTCGTTACGTGATATCACATCGTAGTATCAGCACAGTTTTCTTAGTGGGAAATGAAGGAAATTCTTCTTCTTCAGAGTTATAATAGGCTCGCAAATTCCGCCTACATTGTTGAGCTGCAGCTCTAGTGGGACGGTTGCTTGGAGGAACAAATTCATTGTCCTCTGAAATTACTGGGGAAACTGGATCTGACTGATATTCTTGTTCAGTCAGTTCTGGGGGAACCAGCTTCTCTAAAGTTTTTAGAGTAGTGTTGCCTTTGCATAAGACCTTAACCACTCTTAGGACACCTTGTCGATCTGGGTGAATGGTGACGATTTTTCCTATAGGCCACTCGGACCTTGGTCCATCACTGTCGACTAGTACAAGGTCTCCAGGTTTTAATTGTACCTTATTGTAAGGGCTCGAAGCTCCGTAGTGGTACTCTCGTAGAGCTGTGAGGTATTCTCGAGTCCACACCTCATTCCACCTGTTAATAACTCTAGAAAGATGCTGGTAGCTTTTCACCAAGTCTCCTCTGGTCACATGGGACAAGTCTACAGGGTCCTCTTCGGCTAAGGGGATGAGAGGGCTCAGTAGACCTCCATGGATCAAGTGAGAGGGGCTCAGTGGTTCTCTCTGGGTGTAATCATCAGACAGGTAGGTGATCGGGCGGTTATTGACTCGCGCCTCGATTTCCACAACAATAGTTTGGAGTTCTGAGTAACTGACCTTTTGTCGGTATAACGTTTTCCTTAGACATCTTTTGATTGTGCCTACCATTCGCTCATAGAACCCACCTTGCCAAGGGGCTCTTGGTGCTATGAATTTCCAGTGACAATGTCTTCTTTGTAAGACTGATTGCACTTCAGGGTGGTTCCAGACTTCTCGCAAACAACTTTCTCCCGCTACAAAATTAGATCCGTTGTCTGATATCATTAATCTAGGACATGATCGACGGGCAGCAAATCTGCGGAAAGCTTGAATGAAAGCTTCAGCACTCATGTCTGGGGTGACCTCTAAGTGCACGCCTCTGGTTGTAGCACAGGTAAAGAGACAAATGTACGCCTTCACTGGTATATTATCTGGGTTACCAGTGAGGAGTAAGGCTCCTGTATAATCTACTCCAGTGGTTTCGAATGGACGAAGATGAACTACTCGCTCTTCTGGGAGTGGAGGAGGTCCTGGGTAAGGACAGACTCTAGCGTCGTATCTCTTACAGATTACACAAGATTTAATAATGGTCTTAACAGTCTGACGACCTTGAGGAAGCCAGTACTTTTGTCTAAGGTCGGTGAGAGTATCTAAAACTCCACCATGTAGGGTACCATATTGATGGTGATGTAAGACAAAAAGTTTAGTTATGATGTTGTGGCGAGGTAAAAGGATTGGGTTCTTAGTGTCTAAGTCAATCTTTGCATGTAGCAAACGTCCTCCACATCGTAGTATGTTATGAGTGTTGACATCGTACCAGATGCCCAGAGATTTAGTGAGTTTATCCGGAAGATTCTCAAATTCGCTTCCGTAAGTCTCTTGCTGCGCCCGCTTAATCCAATAGTGAACAGGATTGGGAACTTTGTGTCGAATCCCTACTTTAGAGAGAAAATCAAACACGTGTGCAGTCACTCATAACAATTTGCTTAAATTAGAATAATGATGAGGATTAATGGCTAATGTTCGCTGAGGCTCTGGTTCCTTCATGGGAGCGGTGATACTGGTCACTATGACTTGTGGCTTTTGTTTGGGCCACTGACCACCAACAAGCCATGAAGGTCCGTTGAACCACAGCGAAGATTTGACAAGTTGTTTTAATGTCAATCCTCTTGATAAATAATCGGCAGGATTGTCCTTAGTAGGGACATGTCTAAACTTATAACCTGCGGATAAATCATGAATCTCCCTGACGCGATTACTGACGTAAGGAGTCTTGTTGTTATTGTTTCTTACCCATTGTAAGACTGCCTCGTTGTCTGACCACACTACAATCTCACCAAAGTGGATATTACTGAGTGTCTTTGCCAGGCAATGGGCCAACCTTACTCCCACTAGCAATGCAGTCAACTCCATCTGAGGTAAGGATTTCTTCTTGATGGGAGCAACTCTTGCTTTTG
The DNA here is from genome assembly GCF_040958095.1 of Procambarus clarkii. Classification (NCBI taxonomy): domain Eukaryota; kingdom Metazoa; phylum Arthropoda; class Malacostraca; order Decapoda; family Cambaridae; genus Procambarus; species Procambarus clarkii. Next base: position 56,507,850 of record NC_091150.1, on the reverse strand, counting down.
ATGTGAGTAAAATTGATTGAGCACTGTTAACTAAATAGGCTACTGCGCCATATGCTTTGCCAGAGGCATCGCAAAAAACGTGCAAATTGGTGGGTAAGTTTGGTCCTGAAGCATTACGTGGAAATTTCAAAACACCTAACTGATTAAAATCCTTTGAGAGTATTTGCCATTTGGCTTGTAACTCACTTGGTAACGGATCATCCCATCCCATATGTTGTTGCCAGCACTCCTGCATTAGGAGTTTGCCTCTTATTAATATAGGACTAAGTAGGCCTAAAGGGTCAAATGGTTGACTGACAAATGAGAGCAGTGTTCTCATGGTAAGGGTTGAGTTATCAGTTTGCACTGACTTGACATTCATCTCGTCAGTGTTGGTGTTCCATTCCATGCCTAGAACCTTTAATTTACTGGGTACCTGATAATCGGGAAATTCTTTCTCAATTAACTGGTTAAGCAGTTTATTATTTGAGGCCCATGACTGTAGAGGCATATTAGCTCCTAACAGTTCACGGTTAGCCTCATGGTAGATTTCTACCAGATCAGCTTGATCATTAGTTGTCCCCTGGAAATTGTCAACATATAAGTTGTCGCTAATGGTTGCCTTATAAGGGCTGTCTGATTTCCTCAAATGCGTGTCTAATGTTGCTTGCAAAAGAAACGGTGAGGATGTAGCACCAAATAATACAGAGGCGAACCGATAGGTGATTATTTCACTGTTAGGATCCAGTGGATCCTTGTACCAGAGGAATTTTGTGTAGTCACGATCTTCCTCCTGCAATCCTACTCGGAGAAAGGCTTTGCTGATGTCAGCAGTGTAGGCAAAAATCCCTGTGCGAAATCGTAACAATACGTCATGTAGCCTTTGTGTTAGGCTAGGTCCCGTTTGGAGACATTCATTTAGAGACACACTATTAGGCTTTACTTTAGCACTGCAATTAAAGACAATACGAATAGGTGTTGTCAGTGAGTCTTTCACCACAGCATGGTGAGGTAAATAATGACCTGTTTTTCGGTCATCGTGTTCAACAACTTCAATGAACTTATTGTCAAGTTGTTGTTGGATAAGTTGGTGATACATGGTTAGTTTGTCTGGCTGCTTCTGCAGTCGTGTTAATTGAGACCGCAATTGTGAGGCTGCCATAAAATAATTCACTGGAAGTTGGGGATGATCTAACTTCCATGGAAGTCTTACCCAGTATTGTTTATTTGAGTAGACAACTGTATCCAGATATTGCTGGTAAGTCCATGTATCATCAGGACTTGGTTGCTCAGGGATGATGCCTAACGTATCTAAATCCCACAAACGATGTATTGGTGGGTCAGACTCAATGTCCTCGGCTATTTCCCTGAAGCGTAGGGGTGACTGCTCTAAGCCTAGTCACGCCACAATTACATTATTGGTTTGTTGGTTTGTGGGCGCTGGACCTTGTCTGAAAAGCACGGGTCCTGTGAGCAATTTGCCACCTGCGGACGACAACAAATTCATACCATGTTGCCTAGTGCATCCAGTGATAAACTTGTAGTAATGATCCGCGCCTATTAATATTCCAATATTTGTGAGACAATCGGAATTTATTTTATGATCCGCTAGCCTCATGCGGTTTCGCTTAAGGTGTCTCGCTGTGCGAGCTAATCCTGTGACCTGCAGGTCCGTAGGAATCTTATCCACTACCACCGCATGGATTGGGCTAGCAGAGGATCCTAGTCTAACTAGTAATTTAACTACCTTGTAATCACGTGGTCCACTATTTGATAGGAAACCAGAAATGTTTAACTTCACACTTTTGGTAGGTTTTAAATTTAAATCATCTACCAACTGTTGTGTGATGAAGGTTTTTTGGGAACCTTGGTCAAAGAGACCTCTACTGTTAATTCTAGATCTTCGGTTTATTAATTTAAGCTGAGCGGTAGGCAAGGTAGTACTGTTGCCTAACTCAGTAGCGAGTACATTCACTTCGTGATGTACTTTACAATATTGCACTGCAGTAGAATTAGTAAAATTCTCTCCAGTGGTTATAGTTGGTGTAGGAGATTTCCTACATAAGGCGTAATGGTGTACACCTTGGTTACAACGGTTGCAAGTACGTAGTGGTACTGCACATTTCTTGGGATCATGAGAACCCATATATTTAGTGCATTTGTGCAATTCCTGTAACCTTTTAACTCTAGCATTATACGTAGGATAAGGTGAGCATTGGGAAGTGGTGTGTTCCTGATTGCAGAACAGACACTTTCTTTGATTAATAGACTTAGTCTCTTTAGTAGACAAGTCATGAGTTATCTCTGAAGGAGATACTGAGTAGGTACCTACATTTCCACTTCTTTTCCTGGTGGATGGAGTAGGTTTGGATTTATATTTATTAGACTTACTTGGAGTCTGTTTAGGTTTGACTGAAATATCAGTATTAATTGGTTTGGACTCGGGTTTAATTTTGTCATGAGTCTTTAACCTATTAACTGTGATCCTCAACCCCTCGAAAATCTGATCGAGAGTAAGAAACTCAGTATTATAATGTGAGCAGAGCTCTGTCAAGACGTTTCGAGGTAATTTCCTCTGTAACAATAGCTTGATAGACCATTCAGAACTAGATATATTAACCTTGGTACCTAAGGCCTTCACTAGAGACTCTACTTCTAGTCTGAAGCTTTGAAGTGACTCTGGTCTACTGTTTGGTGCATTCAGATCTAGTAATTGATAATAAAGGGTGGCTATACTTAACTCTTTGTTGCAATAGTTTAACTTCAGGAGTTTTATAGCTTCCTCATAATTACTCTCATTAAGATTAAGGTTATGTATGACCTTTTTAGCCTCTCCTTTGAGAAGACTGAGTAGGTATGAAAATTTAGAAACTTTGTCTAGAGACTGTTTCTTATGGATGTGAACTTCAAAAGAAGTCCAAAAATTGTCCCAATTTTCTGTATCTAATCCCGAAAAGGTGGGCAAGTCTAGAGTAGGTAAACGAACCTCAGGTAAGTGATTATTGAAGTGAGACCCAGTGTTGCTGGCATTGGATCCGGACTGTTTGGCTAATTTAGATAGCCTGAAAATTTTATCATGAGTCTCCTCTTCATATTGGGAGATGTCGGTTACTATTTGACTTACTTCATCAGGATCAATTTCTACAATATTTAGCAGAGCAAAATAAGATTGACCTGCAGTTCTGACTTGATCAAATTTCAGATCAGCCAATCTAACTGTTGACTCTAAGTGATAAGAGTCAATGGGATTATCTTTAGTTAAGTCATCAGCCTTATTAATCAATCTGGTCAAGTGACCTTTAAGGCCAATGTAGGTTCTCCTCAATTGTTCAGGAGTAGCCATGTTGGGCTTAGGTTCAAACTTCACAGTGTTAGGGTATGTATTACTAATGAAGCTTGGATACTTGTTCATTAGTGAACAGGTAACATTAATTGTAGCCTAAATTAAGGTGACTACTTTATATTTTACCTCACTTGAGGTTGAATGTACCTACCTACCTAACAACAAATAGCTATATATTTTGTGTACTGTCTGAACTCCACCATTAGTTCTCGTCCGGTTAGCTCATCCTTATCACCATCAGAGTTAATGGAGATAATCCAGCAATACACAAAATAGATACACAAAATAATGTATACAAGAGAAATATTATGGAGATACTCCAAACAGAGTTATCTCAAAAATTTATCCCACCCTATAGAGGGTCAGCACAAATAATGTAATATATATACAACACTGACTAGTTTTAGATCTAGTCGTAATAATTCCTAACTAAGAACTATAAAATTATTTAGTCTGGGCTTGTACCAAATTCAGCACAATCTCAGCCTAAATTCTACCTAATAACATGGGTAAAGATTATTGTGGTGCAATAAGGTAAATATAGTTGTGCTGTATTTTTGGGTTTTTTGTTTTATAAGAGTACTCTTGCACACACAGGTGAACAATTATGTACAGTTAAGTTTGGCTTGCTAGCCACAGCCTTTTGTGATGGTTGATGGTGTTAATTAACTTGTCAACCACATGCAACCTAGATTCCCCTGACAAATGTACACCGTCTCTGTTCAGGTTCTGTCTGTAAGGTCTGGCTGTAAATTGGATATATGTGGCATCCAATCTCACTCGTTTTTTCAGCCTGAAATTTATGTACTTAGCAGCTCTCAGGTAGTATTCCGGAGTTACTCCCCAACGATTATCTTGGCTTGGTTGGCGAGGTTCCACTAATGTGAATACTACTGATTCACTGATGAGCTTGAAAGAAGAAATTATGTTTTTGAGGTGTTTGATCACCTCGGCTGGATGACGAGTGGGGTGGATGTCATTACCACCTAAGTATATGATGGTTAGGTGGTGAGGCCACTCTAACGCAGGTGTTAGGGTGGTGTTATTGTAAAAGTTATGAGCTGTTGCTCCTGGTGACCTAAAGATTCTCACCTCGGTGTGAGGTATAGGTCTAATTGTTGTGGGTAATTGGCTATGACCCACTAAAGCCACTTTATACATGAGGTAAAAGTAGCAATATGTTAGTGTGATCTAGGCTAACTAATGTGTTACAATGTTAGTTGACACAATTAATTAAATAGTTAGTCTAGCTTCTATCACACAAGGATTAGTTATTAATGGTTAATAATTTGATTATAGATTTAATGCTTATCCGGTTCGAAGGACCATAATGTGGGATATTTGGGCTTGATTCTGATTAATTAATAATTAAAATAGTAAATTAAATTACGAAGGACCACCCGCTTTTAAAGTAAAGAGGGAAACTGAGAATTTCAGATCATTAAATATATTTCTAGAGAAAAACCAGTGACTATGGATATGACTAGAAAGTATGATCATAAGAATAATTAATGGGCTGTATTATTAAAGAAACAAACCTCAAACACCTACATTGGGGGGTTATTACTGGAGGTCAGTACGTCCAGGAATCAGTGTGGTTCGTTCACTAATTCAATTAATAATAATCTAATCCTATAAATAATGCTGAGTATAATATTATTCATATAAAGAAGAACATGAATATGAGCATAGTAATGAGTTACAGTAAATCACACATTAATATTAAACATTCTGAATGTATCAAATTGCAAGAATATGGATAAAAAAGAAATAAGCCTTAGCTTGTAGTAGGTTCCTTTAGATAACCCTGGAAGTCCTCTTAATCTCCAAGTCTGGTACACTGACGAATGGCACGGTTAACATGGAGAAGACAGCATGAGGAATTCGTCTCTCGAGCTGCAAGATAAATAACTACCAGTAGCAATTGATTTAACTACTCAATTCATATTCAAGATTATTGATATCTACAGATGGAATTCTAATCACCTGTTATTAGGTGTTATCTCGCCGCATGACGAACAATCACCCCGCTATTATTAAACCTGTAAATGATGCATCAAATAAAGGGTACTTAGCTGTGGGCACTGTATAAGTATTAAGATTGCCGTAATTTCGCATCCCAGGCTCCGGTGAACCTATCCTGGATTGATGCGTTTCAAGCTGGCTGATCACGTGTCGTCAGGAACCAAGTCTAGGGGTCCCTCATTTAACACCAGCACTAGTTGAAGATATTATCTGCAAGGTCGTTCACGCCTCACAGTGGCGGCTTTCATCTGCGGGTGAATAACACCTGCCCGATTTGCTGGGCAATGGCGTCGTTTATGAGTACGGTAAGTACAGTTCTGCCTCCTTCCGGCTCTGCACGTGTCCGCGTACCGACTGTGGGGGATGGCGTCCCTCCAACCCACGCCGAGTCGACGTTCATAACACAAATTATTGTCTTGAACATTAATATTTCTCGCATTCACGCTTGAAACTCTAAAGACTGGACGGGTTTATTATTTAGAGGAACGAAATATTATTATTTAACTATTTACGAATAGTAAATATATAAGGGAGAGGAATTAATGTCTCCCCATGGCATTCATTGATGACGTTAACTCTATCGCGAGGTAGACGCTATGATTCTAACGCTCTATTCGGCTTTTAGTTAGAGAACAATTCGTCTGCAATCAGCAATCAGTTGTCATACAGAATGCTTTAATTATGGAGAATCGTATTTAATTCTCACACAAATTGAATATAATGTGTTTTACTGTAAAGAAATCTGACGCAATACTGGCGTCAGGTGACGTGAGAATTCTAGCCTAATGCACAGATGAATTATTAGTACAGGAGAATTCTACGAGTTGTTAATTTCACTTACTACAATATTAAGTATGGTTAGTAATAAGTAATGAGAATACAACAATGCTGTATTCGATGTTGGAAATATCCAACATATATATATATATATATATATATATATATATATATATATATATATATATATATATATATATATATATATATATATTAGTATATTTTGGTAGCAGTCTTTCCTGTAAACATATATTATTAAATATGACCGAAAAAGTAAGATTAATAATTCTAACACGAATTTTCTCGATCTTTCTTATGTTTCTTTTCACTGTTGATGGTAATTGAAAAATCAATTCTCCAAAATTCATTTTTATTTCTAGTCTGACGCGACACTTGAACGCGTTTCGTAATAACTAATTACATTTTCAAAGACTTTTAGTTTTCACACACACAACTATAACCTGCAAACACTAAACAGAGTTCTTACTTATGCTATGATTTAAACAGCTTTAATTTTTCATTTTATACCTGCATTTTGGGTGAGGTGATATGTTACAAAAGTTTTGGATGAGGTGAACAAAACTTTCAACACAGGATAGAACACGAAACAATGGGTATTGAAGGTAAGAATGGAAGTAATTGCAGAGGGCCTATTGGCCCATATTTCTTGATGCTTCTACATTGGAGCGGAGTCATGAAGTGGGTAGAATATAGTTGTGCATTAATTGGCTGTTGATTGCTGGTGTTGACTTCTTGATGTGTAGTGCCTCGCAGATGTCAAGCCGTCTGCTATCGCTGTATCTATCGATGATGTCTGTGTTATTTGCTAAGATTTCTCTGGTGATGGTTTGGTTGTGAGAAGAGATTATATGTTCCTTAATGGAGCCCTATTGCTTATGCATCGTTAATCGCCTGGAAAGAGATGTTGTTGTCTTGCCTATATACTGAGTTTTTTGAGGCTTACAGTCCCCAAGAGGGCATTTGAAGGCATAGACGACGTTGGTCTCTTTTAAAGCGTTCTGCTTTGTCTCTGGAGAGTTTCTCATGAGTAGGCTGGCAGTTTTTTTGGTTTTATAGTAAATCGTCAGTTATATCTTTTGATTTTTGTCTGTAGGGATAACGTTTCTACCTGTCTGGGCAGTCACTGTTGGCATTGAGGCACATTCCTATGTTTGTTTGCTTAGTGTAGACTGCAGTGTGGAAACCTCCGCTCCTTTCCATGACTGTTACATCTAGAAAGGGCAGCTACCCATCCTTCTCCATCTCGTAAGTGAAACGCAACACAGAATTCCGCTCAAATGCCTCCTTCAGCTCCTGCAGATGTCTGACATCAGGTACCTGCATAAAAATGATGTCGTCAACATATCTGCAGTATTTGGCGGGTTTCAAGTCCATGTCAACTAACTGTTTTAGAGGAACGTCTTTCATAGAACTTTACAGGAACTTCTGTGAGCATTCACAGACGTGAGCATTCTCTGGCCCACAGCTCCGAGGTACAGCAAAACTAACAGAAGCCTAACAGTAGTGCAAACGGTAAGTGGTCAGATTTACACCGTGAACTACTGTGTTACACTGGACGTCCTTGGGCACTGTACTGCAGAGAAGCACTGTAGTTCAAGGTGTACGACTGCCCACTTATCGATAACACCTCTGCTAGGAGGAGCTTTGTTTTGCTGTACCTTGGCGCTGTAGGCCAAAGCATAGTCCGCTTGTCCAGGAGAAGGAGACGACAGGAGGAGGAGAAGGATGATGAGGGAGAAGGAGGAGGAGCATAAAGTTGGTTTCAGGTTCGAATTGTCATGAGTTTTGAACAAATCTTGTTCAACAATAAACCACTCTTGAACAGCCCCAGCTGGGACCACTGGCTGTCCTGACGACGGCAGGACACCAGAGGATGCGAACAAGCAGGATGTTGCAGCTCCACGCCATCATAACCGATATTCAATCAGGAAAGCAATATCGGGATCTGAATGGGGCCAGATGTTTAGCAATGAAAGCGAGGGCAGTGAGGTGGGTGGAGAAGGTCAGTCAGTAAGAGGACTGGATGGGGTGCACTTCAAAAGAGATGGGAGAGGGGGTGTTGCAACGATAGGGGAGGGGGTGTTGCAACGATGGGGAAGGGTGTTGCAATGGTGGCTGTTTTTGGAAATTGTGTGAAATTGCAGGTGACTGGAAAAACCTGCAAAGTATCATTGTAAGTACACTTTTCATTTGCCCAGTTTTAAAATCTCTTTATTGCCTGTAGGTCAATACTTAATAGGAATTCTTTTAGCTTGTTTACTAAATAAATTTGAAGAGTTGTGAAGCATTACTCTTTCATTACGCTGTGACTTCTGTGTCTGGAATTAGAAGTTAAATATGACAATAATTACTAATTCCCTTCTTTTTGTAGTAGGCTTTTATACTGAGCCAAAATACCTCCTCCATTGTTTTAAATTCATGTCCCAAAAATTATACAAGTTACTGAATTCTCACGGTGAATAGCGGGGTACAAGGGAGACTAGTACGTCTTAAGAGTGACTACTCACCATTTGTCTAGCGTGAGAGTACTGTCTAGTTGAAACCACTGTCCAAGGTGAGAATATTGTCCAGTTGACACGTATGTTTAGGGTGAGAGTAGTGTCCACTTGACACCTGTGTCCAGGGTGAGTATAGTGTCCAGTTGACACCTGTGTCCAGGGTGAGTGTAGTGTCCAGTTGACACCTGTGTCCAGGGTGAGTGTAGTGTCCAGTTGACACGTATGTTTAGGGTGAGAGTAGTGTCCACTTGACACCTGTGTCCAGGGTGAGAGTAGTGTCCACTTGACACCTGTGTCCAGGGTGAGAGTAGTGTCCACTTGACACCTGTGTCCAGGGTGAGTGTAGTGTCCAGTTGACACCTGTGTCAAGGGTGAGAGTAGTGTCCAGTTGACACCTGTGTCAAGGGTGAGAGTAGTGTCCAGTTGACACCTGTGTCCAGGGTGAGTGTAGTGTCCAGTTGACACCTGTGTCAAGGGTGAGAGTAGTGTCCAGTTGACACCTGTGTCAAGGGTGAGAGTAGTGTCCAGTTGACACCTGTGTCCAGGGTGAGTGTAGTGTCCAGTTGACACCTGTGTCCAGGGTGATTGTAGTGTCCAGTTGACACCTGTGTCAAGGGTGAGAGTAGTGTCCAGTTGACACCTGTGTAAAGGGTGAGAGTAGTGTCCAGTTGACACCTGTGTCAAGGGTGAGAGTAGTGTCCAGTTGACACCTGTGTCCAGGGTGAGTGTAGTGTCCAGTTGACACCTGTGTCAAGGGTGAGAGTAGTGTCCAGTTGACACCTGTGTCAAGGGTGAGTGTAGTGTCCAGTTGACACCTGTGTCCAGGGTGAGTGTAGTGTCCAGTTGACACCTGTGTCCAGGGTGAGTGTAGTGTCCAGTTGACACCTGTGTCAAGGGTGAGTGTAGTGTCCAGTTGACACCTGTGTCAAGGGTGAGAGTAGTGTCCAGTTGACACCTGTGTCCAGGGTGAGTGTAGTGTCCAGTTGACACCTGTGTCCAGGGTGATTGTAGTGTCCAGTTGACACCTGTGTCAAGGGTGAGAGTAGTGTCCAGTTGACACCTGTGTAAAGGGTGAGAGTAGTGTCCAGTTGACACCTGTGTCAAGGGTGAGAGTAGTGTCCAGTTGACACCTGTGTCCAGGGTGAGTGTAGTGTCCAGTTGACACCTGTGTCAAGGGTGAGAGTAGTGTCCAGTTGACACCTGTGTCAAGGGTGAGTGTAGTGTCCAGTTGACACCTGTGTCCAGGGTCAGTGTAGTGTCCAGTTGACACCTGTGTCCAGGGTGAGTGTAGTGTCCAGTTGACACCTGTGTCAAGGGTGAGTGTAGTGTCCAGTTGACACCTGTGTCAAGGGTGAGAGTAGTGTCCAGTTGACACCTGTGTCCAGGGTGAGTGTAGCAGAACGGTCAACACAGACTTTTGTGATCTGTACAAATTCGTCTTCGTCTCAGCTTTTATTATGCCTTGAGCAATACAAACTGATAGACAGATACAATTGGCTGCAAAAAATGAATTAATGAATATATGTAAAATGAAAATAATAATTATTGTATTCATAACAGAAGTGAAAGCAAGTAGGATGCGTGAAGCAATGTTGAAACTTACGCTGTTTTGTTCTCGTGGAATGTAAGTCATTGATCTCTATATTTGTTTACTATTTCATGTTTTCGATTTTATTTGTTTGCAGAGGAGGCTGAGGAAGAGGAGGAGGAAGAGGAGCAGTCATCTCCTGATATCCTGAAGCTACAGATGCTGCAGGTGAGACCACCACGTACTCACCTAATTGTGCTCCGATATGAGCAATATTTCCGAGTCCTTCAGTCCTCCGTGTGTGGAGTTGAGGTCATCAGGCCATCTATTTTCTCCCTATCTTCATTACCATGTATTTGTTGGGATTCAACTCTAAGATCCCCTTGTTACCTTAAGTTCATATGTCTCTTCTAATGAATTGCTCTACTACTTAGTATTTACCAGCACAACAGCAATGCTCACGTGGCCGATCCTGGTTGTGACCCCCACCTGTCACGTCTCTTTAACTCGACGCTTCATTCCTGACTGTCCATCTGGTCACCACTTGGTCCGGGAGACATCTCCCGTCACGCAGGGTGCAGTCGCGCCTCCACAGATCTCCAGTATCAGCTCTTGATACTGGTAATGGCTCAAAAAGGCCACCACTTACGGGCTATTCATGCCCGTGCCACCTCTTGGGTGGCTTAATCTTCATCAATCAATCAATCTTCCTGACTGTGACAGTGTTCCGCCTGTTAGGTACTCCCATGCCCTGTGCAGTGTTAGCTCTGCATATCTGTCCTTGTTATCTCTGCTTGTCTCTCCCTGTCCAGGGAGAGACAAGGCGAGACAATAACTAAACCCGTAATCACTAAATAACTACAATGACTAAACCCTAAACCCGTAATTACTAAATTAGTAATCTCCGTTACTAATCCCGCCAACCCCTCAACCACCGCAGCGCAAGATGATGCGGAGGATCTACGAGCGCAGAGCCGCAGCCGCCGCCGCGGAATCACCACTACAGCGGTTCATGCGGCACTACCACGCCCGCTTGCGGGACCTCTACCCGGAGGAGGCGGAGTCTCTAGCACGGTCCCTGGAGCAGACACAGGCAGCGCAGGAGTCTGCTGTGCCCTCCTTGCCTTCCCCTCCTCCTCCTCCTCCTCCTGGCCCTTCCTCTTCTCCGCCTCCTCTCAAGGATATCCTGGACTCCGACGACGACGACGACCTCACCTGAGCTCCTTATACTGAGCCTTGTGTAGCTGTGTTGGGACCCGGGGACCGTTGTTGGGACCCGGGGACCGTTGTTGGGACCCGGGGAGTGGTCTGGTGACTGGGGAGACCTCGTCTGGTCACACCACCTGTCTTGTTTACCTCCAGGTGTTTGGTGGAGGGAAGGGTTGT
>NC_091150.1:56466293-56493793 GCF_040958095.1 Procambarus clarkii | reverse complement strand
TTTAAATGCCAGTAGGAGAAAAACATACATATTTGTAACAAATCTTCGGCCCCTATAAGAATTATTTTGAAACCGAAGGTATCCTGATTGTGGACTGGACTCACATACAGGTATACAGCTGTTCTGACGGGTTGTGTTACAGTGACATTTAATGTATTCCCGATGTATTTGTGACGAAGATACATTAATACAGTATACATGACTTGTGAGACATGACAAATGTCTCGTCATGAGACATTAGACTATTTCAATCTAATGTTATGGTGGTGGTAAATAATGGTTCGCATGAATTAATGCTGTAACATGTATTATTCTTGTATATTTCATGAACATATAGCTTAGGAAATTTCATTATAAATACAGGACATTGTCTCAATATATTTTATAATATAAAACAGTTGATCAATGTCAGTATTAGGTTCCAATGCATGATTAAAGTGGGACACATGTTTACCAGTTATTCTTCACATTAATAAATTATAATATATTAAACTACCAAACTTCTCTCCATGGAAACATTATATTATACAACCAGGTTGTAATTGTTGATTCGTTTACCTTATTCAATAATTAAACATTTTTGTTATTAATTAAGTGATTTTTTTATAATCATCATTATGATAAAAAAATTACTTTTTGTTAGTAAATCAAATGAAAGTAAAGGTGAGACTACGAATAATAAAGGAACGAAGCAAAACAGGAAAAATAAGAAAAAAAGTCTTTATCAGGTTTGAGAGAGTTCCCGAGAGCACTGTTGGGTTGCCAAGTGGCAGATAAGGCGTATTTTCGCACCGTGGCCGTAAATCTCCAGCTCGGTAACCCATGGAAAAGCTGTGGCAGTTGATTTCATTCCATCAGTTCACGCCGAAATCCTCTTTGTTGAATGTCGGCCCTGGATAAATAGAGGAAATTAATCGCTGTGGTTATACGGGACTGGCAACACTGATGTACGATGACTTGACTTTTTATTCTGTGTTGTTTGGTTGGGTTAGCATGATGAGTGATGTATGTATCATGAGTGCTGTAACACACACTAGTGCTGTAACACACACTAGTGCTGTAACACACACTAGTGCTGTAACACACACTAGTGCTGTAACACACACTAGTGCTGTAACACACACTAGTGCTGTAACACACACTAGTGCTGTAATATACACTCATCAATTGTATGTTTCTGCTCAACTGTATTTATTGCTGTAGTGGGAAAATAGAATGAACTAAAGGAGCAGGGTGTAGACAACTGGCTGCTAGAAAAGCGGGGTCCAGGAGCTAATGCTCGATTCTGCAGGCACAAATAGCAGAGTATATGAGTACACACATACACACACATGATCACCACATTCAAGATTCTCAAGGGAATCGACAGGGTAGATAAAGACAGGCTATTTAACACAAGGGGCACACGCACTAGGGGACACAGGTGGAAACTGAGTGCCCAAATGAGCCACAGAGATATTAGAAAGAACTTTTTTAGTGTCAGAGTGGTTGACAAATGGAATGCATTAGGAAGTGATGTGGTGGAGGCTGACTCCATACACAGTTTCAAGTGTAGATATGATAGAGCCCAATAGGCTCAGGAACCTGTACACCTGTTGATTGACAGTTGAGAGGCGGGACCAAGGAGTCAGAGCTCAACCCCCGCAAGCATAATTAGTGCGTACAATTAGGTGAGTACACTCTCCTGAAGCCCATATAAAAAGAATTACATCTGCCGCATACGCGAGGCCGGCTAACATTCAGGAACCTGTGTAAGGAATCATTCAGAACCTTTTACACAGCACAAGTAAGACCAATCCTGGAGTATGCGGCCCCAGTATGGAGCCCGTACCTTGTCAAGCACAAGACAAAGCTGGAAAAAGTTCAGAGGAATGCCACTAGGCTAGTCCCAGAACTAAGTTACGAAGAAAGGCTGCGTGAAATGCACCTCATGACACTGGAAGACAGAAGAGTAAGGGGAGACATGATCACTACCTACAAAATTCTCAGAGGAATTAACAGGGTTGTTTAGGATAAACTTTTTAACACGGGTGGTACGCGAACAAGGGGACACAGGTTGAGACTGAGTACCCAAATGAGCCACAGGGACGTTAGAAAGAACTTTTTCAGTGTCAGAGTAGTTAACGGATGGAATGCATTAGGCAGTGATGTGGTGGAGGCTGACTCCATACACAGTTTCAAATGTAGATATAATAGAGCCCAGTAGGCTCTTGAATCTGTACACCAGTTGAGTGACGGTTGAGAGGCGGGACCAAAGAGCCAGAGCTCAATCCTCGCAAGCGTAATATACACACATACTAGCACCCCCCCCCCCAACGCACAAACAATACTACTTCATCCAAACACCTGTTTTAATTACAACTCAATTCTTATTTACCTTTTTAACTTTTCAAATATTTCAAAAGAATGTGTGAAATGTTTTTTACTGCAAAACTTTAATCTGTTTTGAAGTTAAATTTAATTACCTAAACCAGAAGGAAATTTTAATATTTTATTTTGGTACAGTTTTGCATGTGTGACCTCCACACATGTGCTGACCTGCATGTGTGACCTCCCCACATGTGCTGACCTGCATGTGTAACCTCCACACATGTGCTGACCTGCATGTGTAACCTCCACACATGTGCTGACCTGCATGTGTGACCTCCCCACACGTGCTGACCTGCATGTGTGACCTCCCCACATGTGCTGACCTGCATGTGTAACCTCCACACATGTGCTGACCTGCATGTGTAACCTCCACACATGTGCTGACCTGCATGTGTGACCTCCCCACATGTGCTGACCTGCATGTGTGACCTCCCCACACGTGCTGACCTGCATGTGTGACCTCCCCACATGTGCTGACCTGCATGTGTGACCTCCACACATGTGCTGACCTGCATGTGTGACCTCCCCACATGTGCTGACCTGCATGTGTGACCTCCACACATGTGCTGACCTGCATGTGTGACCTCCCCACATGTGCTGACCTGCATGTGTAACCTCCACACATGTGCTGACCTGCATGTGTAACCTCCACACATGTGCTGACCTGCATGTGTGACCTCCCCACATGTGCTGACCTGCATGTGTGACCTCCCCACACGTGCTGACCTGCATGTGTGACCTCCCCACATGTGCTGACCTGCATGTGTGACCTCCACACATGTGCTGACCTGCATGTGTGACCTCCCCACATGTGCTGACCTGCATGTGTGACCTCCACACATGTGCTGACCTGCATGTGTGACCTCCCCACATGTGCTGACCTGCATGTGTGACCTCCCCACATGTGTGACCTCCACACATGTGCTGACCTGCATATGTGACCTCCACACATGTGCTGACCTGCATGTGTGACCTCCCCACACGTGCTGACCTGCATGTGTGACCTCCCCACACGTGCTTACCTGCATGTGTGACCTCCACACATGTGCTTACCTGCATGTGTGACATCCACACATGTGCTGACCTGCATGTGTGACCTCCCCACATGTGCTGACCTGCATGTGTGACCTCCACACATGTGCTGACCTGCATGTGTGACCTCCACACATGTGCTGACCTGCATGTGTGACCTCCACACATGTGCTTACCTGCATGTGTGACCTCCACACATGTGCTGACCTGCATGTGTGACCTCCACACATGTGCTGACCTGCATGTGTGACCTCCACACATGTGCTGACCTGCATGTGTGACCACACATGTGCTGACCTGCATGTGTGACCTCCACACATGTGCTGACCTGCATGTGTGACCTCCACACATGTGCTGACCTGCATGTGTGACCTCCACACATGTGCTGACCTGCATGTGTGACCTCCACACATGTGCTGACCTGCATGTGTGACCTCCACACATGTGCTGACCTGCATGTGTGACCTCCACACATGTGCTGACCTGCATGTGTGACCTCCACACATGTGCTGACCTGCATGTGTGACCTCCACACATGTGCTGACCTGCATGTGTGACCTCCACACATGTGCTGACCTGCATGTGTGACCTCCACATATGTGCTGACCTGCATGTGTGACCTCCTCACATGTGCTGACCTGCATGTGTGACCTCCCCACATGTGCCCACCTGCATGTGTGACCTCCACACATGTGCTCACCTGCATGTGTGACCTCCCCACATGTGCTGACCTGCATGTGTGACCTCCACACATGTGCTGACCTGCATGTGTGACCTCCCCACATGTGCTGACCTGCATGTGTGACCTCCCCACATGTGCTGACCTGCATGTGTGACCTCCCCACATGTGCCCACCTGCATGTGTGACCTCCACACATGTGCTCACCTGCATGTGTGACCTCCCCACATGTGCTGACCTGCATGTGTGACCTCCCCACATGTGCTGACCTGCATGTGTGACCTCCCCACATGTGCTGACCTGCATGTGTGACCTCCACACATGTGCTCACCTGCATGTGTGACCTCCACACATGTGCTCACCTGCATGTGTGACCTCCACACATGTGCTTACCTGCATGTGTGACCTCCACACATGTGCTTACCTGCATGTGTGACCTCCACACATGTGCTTACCTGCATGTGTGACCTCCACACATGTGCTCACCTGCATGTGTGACCTCCCCACATGTGCTCACCTGCATGTGTGACCTCCCCACATGTGCTCACCTGCATGTGTGACCTCCTCCACATGTGCTCACCTGCATGTGTGACCTCCACACATGTGCTTACCTGCATGTGTGACCTCCACACATGTGCTTACCTGCATGTGTGACCTCCCCACATGTGCTCACCTGCATGTGTGACCTCCACACATGTGCTCACCTGCATGTGTGACCTCCCCACATGTGCTCACCTGCATGTGTGACCTCCCCACATGTGCTCACCTGCATGTGTGACCTCCCCCACTTGTGCTCACCTGCATGTGTGACCTCCCCACATGTGCTCACCTGCATGTGTGACCTCTCCACATGTGCTCACCTGCATGTGTGACCTCCCCACATGTGCTCACCTGCATGTGTGACCTCCCCACATGTGCTCACCTGCATGTGTGACCTCCCCACATGTGCTCACCTGCATGTGTGACCTCTCCACATGTGCTCACCTGCATGTGTGACCTCCCCACATGTGCTCACCTGCATGTGTGACCTCCCCACATGTGCTCACCTGCATGTGTGACCTCCCCACATGTGCTCACCTGCGTGTCCCCGAGGGTCCAGTACCAGTGTCAATGTTTCGTCTTTCAGAACGTAAAAAGTTCAGTGCACTGTGTGTGTGTTCTCTCGTTTATCTCATCATAGTTAAAAGTAAAATTGTGTATTGAGCTGTTCATTAATGTGTAATTACTGGATGAGAGCTACGCTCGTGGTGTTCTGGGTGTGTGTGTGTGTACTCACCTAGTTGTGCTTGCGGGGGTTGAGCTCTGGCTTTTTGGTCCCGCCTCTCAACCGTCAATCAACAGGTGTACAGGTTCCTGAGCCTATTGGGCTTTATCATATCTACACTTGAAACTGTGTATGGAGTCAGCCTCCACCACATCACTTCCTAATGCATTCCATTTGTCAACCACGCTGACACTAAAAAAGTTCTTTCTAATATCTCTGTGGCTCATTTGGGCACTCAGTTTCCACCTGTGTTCCCTAATGCGTGTTCCCCTTGTGTTAAATAGCCTGTCTTTATCAACCCTGTCGATTTCCTTGAGAATCTTGAATGTGGTGATCATGTCCCCCGTAACTCTTCTGTCTTCTAACGGAGTGAGGTTTAATTCCCGTAGTCTCTCCTCGCAGCTCATACCTCTCAGCTCGGGTACTAGTCTGGTGGCAAACCTTTGAACCTTTTCCAGTTTAGTCTTATGCTTGACTAGATATGGACTCCATGCTGGAGCCGCATACTCCAGGATTGGTCTAACATATGTGGTATATAATGTTCTGAAAGATTCCTTACACAAGTTTCTAAAGGTCGTTCTTATGTTAGCCAACCTGGCATATGCTGCTGATGTTATCCTCTTGATATGAGCTTCAGGGGACAGGTCTGGCGTGATATCAACCCTGTTACGAACCCGGATCCAGCATCCGAGCCTGGAGCAGTGACAAACACGCCATCTGTGGGTCAGCTCCCGAAACCCCCGCCAAACGAACGACGACACCTAGTGAGGACAGCGTGTACTGGCCTCGAGGACCAGTTTCCAGTCTGGTTCAGCGCTCAACACCGCCGCTCCTGACCTCTGGTGAGGTGGTGCTCCGACGACAACGCCATCTATGGAGTGGATATGTCGTGCGTTTGTATCTGAGCCTGTGAGTGTGGTGTATTAGTGTCCCGGTTATTAATGACGTGTCTGCTTACAGAGCCGACCTGGGACCACTGTGTTGAAGGTGGAGTGAGTCTACCCGAGGCAGCCAGTCTCCATACTGTGAAGTTTGCTGCAGCTGTTGTGACGTCGTCCCCCCGGAAGAACACTGTGGTGTGTTAAGCCTGCCAGTGGAGTGGCAGTGGAAGGATTTACCCGGGACCGACGGTTGGAGACGATAATCCACTGGGGTATAGAGGACAGGAGGGTGATTGGTGATATCACACGAGACTCCTGTCTAGGGCGTACCCCTTTTATCGTGCGTGGAGTGGCCGTACCAGCCTTGTTGGCTCAGTACCTGCCAGCAGACCTGCTGGACGTGTGGTTGACGGCCTCCACGACGGTGCCCCCAGTGGACCTGTGTTGTGGCTGACCTGTGGCCAGGGTAGGCTCGGCGTTCTCAGAGGACACGTCTTGAGGCCACGAAGAAAGCACCGCGGACTCGGCACCTAGCTTCTCAATCAAGAGTCTTCAGCAGAAGACTAGATTGTACACGATCCCCTTGTAAAGTGTTAATACCCCTCCCCCTTGTGTACTCTTTTATTCTATATATTTATACGGTGATGGTGAACATTATATTATATTAAGTTCGTAGCTTCCTTTTCATACTCCCTTTAAGTTACTTGCGTCATGGATCGCATCCCTTGAAAGCCTCTACTGGCTTGGGGTCGGATATATATATCTTCCTCAAACGACATCAGAGTAAGAACCCCGTTGCGTCCCGAGAGGGCCGTAACAAACCCCCAGGTCTTTCTCTCTCTCTGACTCTTGAAGTATCTCATCTCCCAAATGATACCTTGTATCTGGTCTCCTGCTTCCTACCCTATCTTCATTACATTACATTTGCTTGGGTTAAACTCTAACATCCATTTGTTCGACCATTCCTACAGCTTGTCCAGGTCTTCTTGAAGCCTCAAGCTGTCCTCCTCTGTCTTAATCGTTCTCATAATTTTGGCGTCGTCAGCAAACATTGAGAGGAATGAGTCTATACCTTCTGGGAGATCATTTACGTATATCAGAAACAGGTTAGGTCCAAGCACAGAGCCCTCTGGGACTCCACTTGTGACTTCACGCCATTCTGAGGTCTCACCCCTCACTGTAACTCTCTGCTTCCTATTGCTTAGGTACTCCCTTATCCACTGGAGCGCCCTACCAGTTACTCCTGCCTGTTTCTCCAGCTTATGCATTAACCTTTTATGGGGTACTGTCAAAGGCTTTCCGACAGTCCAAAAAATGCAGTCCTCCCATCCTTCACTTTCTTGCTTAATCTTTGTCACCTGATCATAGAATTCTATCAAGCCTGTAAAGCAAGATTTACCCTCCCTGAACCCATGTTGATGGGTTGTCACAAAGTCTCTTCTCTCCAGATGTGTTACTAAGTTTTTTCTCACAATCTTCTCCATCACCTTGCATGGTATACAAGTTAAGGACACTGGCCTGTAGTTCAGTGCCTCTTGTCTGTCACCCTTTTTTGTATATTGGTACTACATTAGCAGTCTTCCATATTTCTGGTAGGTCTCCTATTTCCAGTGACCTACTATACACTATGGAGAGTGGCAAGCAAAGTGCTCCTGCACACTCTTTCAATATCCATGGTGAGATTCCGTCCGGCCCAACAGCTTTTCTCACATCCAGCTCCAATAGGTGCTTCTTGACCTCATCTCTTGTAATTTCGAACCTTTCCAAGGTCACCTGGTTTGCTGCCACCTCTCCTAGCGCCGTGACTTCTTCCTGTTCTATTGTAAAGACCTCCTGGAACCTTTTGTTGAGTTCTTCACACACCTTTTTGTCATTCTCTGTGTACCTGTCCTCGCCCACCCTAAGTTTCATCACCTGTTCCTTCACTGTTGTCTTCCTCCTGATGTGTGTGTGTGTGTGTGTGTGTGTGTGTGTCTTATGTGCGTGCGTGCAATAGATAGCTCATAAAAATGGAAAAAAATCGAGGTCATCCATCCCTATGTTAATGTACAAAACAGAATCAGGGAATGTTTGAGTTTCAGTAATGGTCGCAACACTGGTGTGGCCGGAGCCGTGTGAGTGAACTACCAGTTACGGTGTATTTGTCCTACTCTAGTTGAGTCTGGGTGGTGACTGGCCTGAGCACAGTCGCCGCCGCGCCGCCCCTCTGGGCAGTTCCCACGTTGGACGGTAGGTGATCAACAGGTACAGTACTTAGCTGCACAGTACGCCAGAAAATCAGATCTCTGTGCCTAGCCGAATCCACCTGTACAGTCTCTGAAGACTACGGACTCAAGGTATAGCCTCCCTCTGGTAGATGTTATCGTCACGAAGCCTCACAGGCCTCTTCTGGTTTTCTTATTTTTTTTTTGGTTTAGATTTTAGTTTTCTTTGACACGATAAGATATATAGTTTTTTATTCATCTATATCGCTTATCGTCTGTAGACTTAAGTCATTAACTATATCGTAGCGTCTAGCAGAGATGCTGCAGTATAGTATTTGTGAACACACACACACATGTGTGTGTGTGTGTGTGTGTCAGGAACCTGTACACCTGTTGATTGACGGTTGAGAGGCGGGACCAAAGAGCCAGAGCTCAACCCCCGCAAGCACAACTAGGTGAGTACAACTAGGTGAGTACACACAGGCCTCGTGTGGGGGGCCTCGTAGCCTGGTGGATAGCGCGCAGGACTCATAATTCTGTGGCGCGGGTTCGATTCCCGCACGAGGCAGAAACAAATGGGCAAAGTTTCTTTCACCCTGAATGCTCCTGTTACCTAGCAGTAAATAGGTACCTGGGAGTTAGTCAGCTGTCACGGGCTGCTTCCTGGTGTGTGTGTGTGGTGTGAAAAAAAAGAAAGAAAAAAAGTAGTTAGTGTAGTTAGTAAACAGTTGACTGACAGTTGAGAGGCGGGCCGAAAGAGCAAAGCTCAACCCCCGCAAACACAACTAGGTGAATACACACACACACACACACACACACACACACACACACACACACACACACACACACACACACACACACACACACACACACACACACACACACACCTTGGGAATGAGTGATCACAGTGTATTGAACTTTGAGTACCTGGCAGAGCTAGGAATTATCCCCCCAAAAAAAGAACTAGGAAACAAAAGGCTGGCATACCGAAAGGGAATTTATGAGGAGATGAGAAGCTTCCTAAGGGAAATACCATGGGACACAGACCTCTGAGCTAAGTCTGTACAAGATATGATGGACTATGTCACCCAAAAGTGTCAGGAGGCAGTAAGCAGATACATCCCGGCCCAAAAGGAAAAATCCGAGAAGCAAAAGAAGAATCCATGGTATAATAGGGCATGTATGGGAGCAAAACCAAAACTGACCAAAAGGGCGTGGAGGAACTTCCGGAATAAGAGAACACCAGAAAGCAGAGAGAGATACGAGAGAACCAGGAACGAGTATGTCAGGGTGAGAAGTGAAGTAGAGAAAAGTTTTGAAAATGATATAGCAAACAAAGCCAAGACCGAACCAAAGCTACTCCACAGTCACATCAGAAGGAAAACAACAGTGAAAGAACAGGTAGTGAAACTTAGAACAGGCGAGGACAGGTATACAGACAATGACAAAGAGGTGTGTGATGAACTCAACAAGAGGTTTCAAGAGGTCTTCACAACAGAACAAGGTGAGGTCACTGTGCTAGGAGAAAGGGAAGTAAACCAGGCGGCCTTGGAAGAGTTTGAAATTACGAGAGAGGAGGTCAAGAGACACCTGCTGGACCTGGATGTTAGAAAGGCTGTTGGTCCAGACGGGATCTCGCCATGGGTACTGAAAGAGTGTGCCGAGGCACTTTGCTTGATACTCTCCATAGTGTATAGTAGGTCACTGGAGACGGGAGACCTGCCAGAAATATGGAAGACGGCAAATGTGGTCCCAATATACAAAAAGGGCGACAGGCAAGAGGCACTGAACTACAGGCCAGTATCCTTGACTTGTATACCATGCAAGGTGATGGAGAAGATCGTGAGAAAAAACCTGGTAGCACATCTGGAGAGAAGGGACTTCGTGACAAATCGACAACATGGGTTCAGGGAGGGTAAATCTTGCCTGACGGGCTTAATAGAATTCTATGACCAGGTAACATAGATTAAGAAAGAAAGAGAGGGCTGGGCGGACTGCATTTTCTTGGATTGTCGGAAAGCCTTTGACACAGTACCGCATAAGAGGCTGGTACATAAGCTGGAGAGACAGGCAGGTGTAGCTGGTAAGGTGCTCCAGTGGATAAGGGAGTACCTAAGCAATAGGAAGCAGAGTGTTACGGTGAGGGGTGAGACCTCCGATTGGCGTAAAGTCACCAGTGGAGTCCCACAGGGCTCTGTACTCGGTCCTATCTTGTTTCTGATATATGTAAATGATCTCCCGGAGGGTATAGATTCATTCCTCTCAATGTTTGCGGACGATGCCAAAATTATGAGAAGGATTGAGACAGAAGAGGACTGTTTGAGGCTTCAAGAAGACCTAGACAAACTGCAGGAATGGTCGAACAAGTGGTTGTTAGAGTTTAACCCAACCAAATGTAATATAATGAAGATAGGTGTAGAGAGCAGGAGGCCAAATACAAGGTATCATCTGGGAGAGGAAATTCTTCAGGAGTCAGAGAAAGAAAAAGACTTGGGAGTTGATATCACGCCAGACCTGTCTCCTGCAGCACATATCAAGCGGATAACATCAGCGGCATATGCCAGGCTAGCCAACATACGAACGGCATTCAGAAATTTGTGTAAAGAATCATTCAGAACTTTGTATACCACATATGTCAGGCCAATCCTGGAGTATGCAGCCCCAGCATGGAGTCCATATCTAGTCAAGGATAAGACTACACTGGAAAAGGTTCAAAGATTTGCCACCAGACTAGTACCCGAGCTGAGAGGTATGAGCTACGAGGAGAGACTACGGGAATTAAACCTCACTTCGCTGGAAGACAGAAGAGTTAGGGGGGACATGATCACCACATTCAAGATTCTCAAGGGAATTGATAGGGTAGATAAAGACAGGCTATTTAACACAGGGGGCACACGCACTAGGGGACACAGGTGGAAACTGAACGCCCAAATGAGCCACAGAGATATTAGAAAGAACTTTTTTTAGTGTCAGAGTGGTTGACAAATGGAATGCATTAGGAAGGGATGTGGTGGAGGCTGACTCCATACACAGTTTCAAGTGTAGATATGATAGAGCCCAATAGGCTCAGGAATCTGTACACCTGTTAATTGACGGTTGAGAGGCGGGACCAAAGAGCCAGAGCTCAACCCCCCGCAAGCACAACCAGGTGAGTACACACACATATATGTACATATATATACACATATATACATGTATGTGTATATATTTTATATATATAATGCGAACAAGCTTGAATGGTCTCCAAGCCAATATGCAACTGAAAACTCCACACCCCCAGAAGAATTCGAAGCCAGGAGAGCTATGCACCTTGGCGTACCTGGTACCTTAACCACTCGACCACACGACTCGACTCCAGGAATAGAGGGTGTGTCCATGTGATTATATATATATATATATATATATATATATATATATATATATATATATATTATATATATATATATATATATATATATATATATATATATATATTTTATTAAATATGACCGAAAAAGTAAGATTAATAATTCTAACACGAATTTTCTCAATCTTTCGTACATTATGCTTCACTGTTGGAGGTAAATCAAAAATCACTTCTCCAAAATTCATTTTTATTTCTAGTCTGACGCGACACGGGCGCGTTTCGTAAAACTTATTACATTTTCAAAGACTTCACAAATACACAACTGATTAGAACTTGCGTTTCCCTGATTTTATATCTACATTTGAGTGAGGTGGGAAGGGTGATGTGGCATTACATTTGAGTAAGGTGGGAAGGATGATGTGGCATTAGAGGATATTAATAGGGTATTAAAAGTATCAACACAAGACAGAACACGAAACAATGGATATTGAATAGAAGTGTTTGTAGAAAGCCTATTGGTCCATATTTCTTGATGCTTCTATATTGGAGCGGAGTCTTGAGGTGGGTAGAATATAGTTGTGCAATAATTGGCTGTTGATTGCTGGTGTTGACTTCTTGATGTGTAGTGCCTCGCAAACGTCGAGCCGCCTGCTATCGCTGTATCTATCGATGATTTCTGTGTTGTTTACTAGGATTTCTCTGGCGATGGTTTGGTTATGGGAAGAGATTATATGTTCCTTAATGGAGCCCTGTTGTTTATGCATCGTTAAACGCCTAGAAAGAGATGTTGTTGTCTTGCCTATATACTGGGTTTTTTGGAGCTTACAGTCCCCAAGTGGGCATTTGAAGGCATAGACGACGTTAGTCTCTTTTAAAGCGTTCTGTTTCGTGTCTGGAGAGTTTCTCATGAGTAGGCTGGCCGTTTTTCTGGTTTTATAGTAAATCGTTAAAATTTAGATTTTATAGTAAATCGATGACGATTTACTATAAAACCAGAAAAACGGCCAGCCTACTCATGAGAAACTCTCCAGACACGAAACAGAACGCTTTAAAAGAGACTAACGTCGTCTATGCCTTCAAATGCCCACTTGGGGACTGTAAGCTCCAAAAAACCCAGTATATAGGCAAGACAACAACATCTCTTTCTAGGCGTTTAACGATGCATAAACAACAGGGCTCCATTAAGGAACATATAATCTCTTCCCATAACCAAACCATCGCCAGAGAAATCCTAGTAAACAACACAGAAATCATCGATAGATACAGCGATAGCAGGCGGCTCGACGTTTGCGAGGCACTACACATCAAGAAGTCAACACCAGCAATCAACAGCCAATTATTGCACAACTATATTCTACCCACCTCAAGACTCCGCTCCAATATAGAAGCATCAAGAAATATGGACCAATAGGCTTTCTACAAACACTTCTATTCAATATCCATTGTTTCGTGTTCTGTCTTGTGTTGATACTTTTAATACCCTATTAATATCCTCTAATGCCACATCATCCTTCCCACCTTACTCAAATGTAATGCCACATCACCCTTCCCACCTCACTCAAATGTAGATATAAAATCAGGGAAACGCAAGTTCTAATCAGTTGTGTATTTGTGAAGTCTTTGAAAATGTAATAAGTTTTACGAAACGCGCCCGTGTCGCGTCAGACTAGAAATAAAAATGAATTTTGGAGAAGTGATTTTTGATTTACCTCCAACAGTGAAGCATAATGTACGAAAGATTGAGAAAATTCGTGTTAGAATTATTAATCTTACTTTTTCGGTCATATTTAATAAAATATGTCTACAGGAAAGACTGCTACCAAAATATACTAATATATATATATATATATATATATATATATATATATATATATATATATATATATATATATATATATATATATATATATATATATATATATATTTATATTGACAATTTAGACCAAGATTTAAGAGGTCTCGTTGGTCCTGGGTAAGATCATAAGAAGTCAGGTTAATGTAGCCATCTTTAGGACGAGGGATCTTTAACTGTCCACCGTTTAGGGATGTTAACTTACGGAGTGTCTTTGTTTCTACAAGAGTTTTATGTTGTTGTTTCAGGTTAAATAGTTCACTGTTGATGGTTTGCTTGAGTTGGATAGGGATGTCGTACTGGGTCCATTTGTTTAACAGATGCTCAGCCTGCTCTGTAAAGGTTTGGAGGGCTTCCTTCTTCTTGTTTAGTTGATGCCGAATGAGCTCTTGCCTATACCTATAGGTAAACTCTGTATTGCGGACTGCTGGGTCATGTGGGTTTATATTGGTGTATACTGGCAGCAGGTTTTCTTTCAAACATGTTTCATTGAATATGACCGCATATTCTGTATTTATTATTTTCTGGTTTAGGGCTTCTATCCCTCTAACTATTTTCTTAGCATCAGGGCTTAATTGAAATAGGAGTTCTCCAAAACTCATTTTCGTACTTTTGAGGTGAAGAAAAGAAGTGATTTACTATAGAGTGTATTACACTTATTTATATCATTCATTTACTTACTTTTAGAGTGTATTACACTTATAAATAAGTGTAATACACTCTATAGTAAATCACTTCTTTTCTTCACCTCAAAAGTACGAAAATGAGTTTTGGAGAACTCCTATTTCAATTAAGCCCTGATGCTAACACACACATATATATATATATATATATATATATATATATATATATATATATATATATATATATATATATATATATATATATATATATATATATATTATTCATATATATATATATATATATATATATATATATATATATGTATATATATATATATATATATATATATATGTATATATATATATATATATATATATATATATATATATATATATATATATATATATATATATTCATATATATATATATATATATATATATATATATATATATATATGTCGTACCTAGTAGCCAGAACGCACTTCTCAGCCTACTATGCAAGGCCCGATTTGCCTAATAAGCCAAGTTTTCCTGAATTAATATATTTTCTCTAATTATTTTCTTATGAAATGATAAAGCTACCCATTTCATTATGTATGAGGTAATTTTTTTTTATTGGAGTTAAAATTAACGTAAATATATGACCGAACCTAACCAACCCTACCTAACCTAACCTACCCTATCTTTATAGGTTAGGTTAGGTAGCCGAAAAAGTTAAGTTAGGTTAGGTTAGGTAGGTTAGGTAGTCGAAAAACAATTAATTCATGAAAACTTCGCTTATTAGGCAAATCGGGCCTTGCATAGTAGGCTGAGAAGTGCCTTCTGGCTACTAGTTACGACATATATATATATATATATATATATATATATATATATATATATATATATATATATATATATATAAATAATATATAATCAACAAACGGTTTAAGGCTTCAATATTCGTCACAATGCTCTTAGTTGGGGGTTAAATCTTACGAGTGCTGCACAAACACTAAAGTTTTACCACAATACACGAACCTCCTTTATGCACAAGCCAATATATTTTACAGTAATAGGAACACCTCATAACATAATATCTTGCGTGTGTCCGTGTTAAGGGGTGTGTCCGTGTTAAGGGGTTGTGTCCGTGTTAATGGTTGTGTCCGTGTTAAGGGGTGTGTCCGTGCTAAGGGGTTGTGTCCGTGTTAAGGGGGTTGTGTCCGTGTTAATGGTTGTGTCCGTGTTAAGGGGTGTGTCCGTGTTAAGGGGTGTGTCCGTGTTAAGGGGTTGTGTCCGTGTTAAGGGTTGTGTCCGTGTTAAGGGATGTGTCCGTGTTAAGGGGTGTGTCCGTGTTAAGGGGTGTTAAGGGGTTGTGTCCGTGTTAAGGGATGTGTCTGTGTTAAGGGGTGTGTCCGAGTTACGGCCCTCTCGGGACGCAACGGGGTTCTTACTCTGATGTTGTTAGAGGAAGTTGTATCCGACCCCAAGCCAGTAGAGGCTTTCAAGGGATGTGATCCGTGACGCAAGTAACTTAAAGGGGGTAGGGAAAGAAAGTTAAGAACTTAAGACTATAATTGTTCCCATCACCAAATAAATAATATATAAAAGAGTGCACAGGGGGAGGGGTATTAACACTGTACAGGGGAAATACACAATTGTCTTCTGTTGAAGACTCTGGACACAGGCTCTCGGTGCTAAATCCTCGGTGCTTCTTCGTGGCCTCACAACGAATCCTCTGGGAAGCTGAGCCTACCCTGGCCACAGGTCAGCCAAAACACAGGTCCACTGGGGGCACCGCCGTGGAGGCCGTCAACCACAAATCCAGCAGGTCTGCTGGCAGGTTCCGGACCCGCAACGCTGGTCAGGCCACTCCACGAACGATATTAGGGTAACGCCCTAGACAGGAGCCTCGTGTGATACCGCCAATCACTCTCCTGTCCTCAGTACCCCAGTGGATAATCGTCTCCAGCAGTCGGTCCCGGGTAATCCTTCTACTGCCACTCCACTGGCAGGGTAACACTACAGTGTTCTTCCGGGGGACGACTTCACAGCTGCTGCAGCTAAGCACAAGGTATGGAGACGGCTGCCTTGGGTTGACTGACTCAACTTCCATCACAGCAGTCCCAGGTCGACTCTGTAAGCAGACACGTCATCAATAACTGGGACTCACTAAAACACCTCACTTACAGGCTCAGACACAAACGCCTGACGTATCTACTCCATAGATGGCGCTGGTGTCTGAGCACCACCTCGCCAGAGGTCAGCAGCGGCGGTGTTGAGTGCTGAACGGGACTGGAAACTGGCCCTCGTAGCTAGTACACGTCGTCCTCATCAGGTGTCGTCGTCCGTTTGGAGGGGGTTTCGGGAGCTGACTCACAGATGGCGCGGTCGTCACTGCTCCGTGCTCGGACGCTGGATCCGGGTTCGTAACAGGGTGTGTCCGTGTTAAGGGTATGTGTCCGTGTTAAGGGGTGTTAAGGGGTTGTGTCCGTGTTAAGGGGTGTTAAGGGGTTGTGTCCGTGTTAAGGGGTGTGTCCGTGTTAAGGGGTGTGTCCGTGTTAAGGGTTGTGTCCGTGTTAAGGGGTGTGTCCGTGTTAAGGGGTGTGTCCGTGTTAAGGGGTTGTGTCTGTGTTAAGGGTTGTGTCCGTGTTAAGGGATGTGTCCATGTTAAGGGGTGTGTCCGTGTTAAGGGGTTGTGTCCGTGTTAATGGTTGTGTCCGTGTTAAGGGATGTGTCCGTGTTAAGGGGTGTGTCCGTGTTAAGGGGTTGTGTCCGTGTTAAGGGTTGTGTCCGTGTTAAGGGATGTGTCCGTGTTAAGGGGTGTGTCCGTGTTAAGGGGTGTTAAGGGGTTGTGTCCGTGTTAAGGGATGTGTCTGTGTTAAGGGGTGTGTCCGTGTTAAGGGGTGTGTCCGTGTTAAGGGTATGTGTCCGTGTTAAGGGGTGTTAAGGGGTTGTGTCCGTGTTAAGGGGTGTGTCCGTGTTAAGGGGTGTGTCCGTGTTAAGGGTTGTGTCCGTGTTAAGGGGTGTGTCCGTGTTAAGGGGTGTGTCCGTGTTAAGGGGTTGTGTCCGTGTTAAGGGGTGTGTCCGTGTTAAGGGGTGTGTCCGTGTTAAGGGATGTGTCCGTGTTAAGGGGTGTGTCCGTGTTAAAGGGTGTTAAGGGGTTGTGTCCGTGTTAAGGGTTGTGTCCGTGTTAAGGGGTGTGTCCGTGTTAAGGGGTTGTGTCCGTGTTAAGGGAT
Organism: Procambarus clarkii; assembly: GCF_040958095.1. Lineage (NCBI taxonomy): Eukaryota > Metazoa > Arthropoda > Malacostraca > Decapoda > Cambaridae > Procambarus > Procambarus clarkii. The sequence continues at coordinate 56,476,323 of NC_091150.1, read as the reverse complement.
GTGTCCGTGTTAAGGGATGTGTCCGTTTTAAGGGGTGTGTCTGTGTTAAGGGTATGTGTCCGTGTCAAGGGGTTGTGTCTGTGTTAAGGGGTGTGTCCGTGTTAAGGGGTTGTGTCCGTGTTAAGGGATGTGTCCGTGTTAAGGGTATGTGTCCGTGTTAAGGGGTGTGTCCGTGTTAAGGGTATGTGTCCGTGTTAAGAGGTGTGTCCGTGTTAAGGGGTGTGTCCGTGTTAAGGGGTGTGTCCGTGTTAAGGGGTGTGTCCGTGTTAAGGGTATGTGTCCGTGTTAAGAGGTGTGTCCGTGTTAAGGGGTTGTGTCCGTGTTAAGGGGTGTGTCCGTGTTAAGGGTATGTGTCCGTGTTAAGAGGTGTGTCCGTGTTAAGGGGTGTGTCCGTGTTAAGGGGTGTGTCCGTGTTAAGAGGTGTGTCCGTGTTAAGAGGTGTGTCCGTGTTAAGGGGTGTGTCCGTGTTAAGGGGTGTGTCCGCGTTGGGTGGTATTTACAGTCAGTGCCTGCAGGATCGAGGCTCGAGTAATAACGTTATTAGCTCTTGGACTTCCGCCTTTCTAACCGTCGCTTGTTTAATGTACAGACTTCCGACTATATTTTCTCTATCATATCTACTACATGCATTTTCTCTCTAACACCCACACAGGGTCTGGTAGCTGAGCGGACAGGGCGCGGGAATCGTAATCCCGTGGCCCTGGTTCGCTTCCCGGACTAGGCCAAATGGGCAGTTTCTTTCATCCTGATGCACCTGTTACCTAGAAGTAAATAGGTACCTGGGAGTTAGACAGCTGTTACGGGCTGCTTCCTGTGTGTTTATTTGAGGTTAAAAAAAATTAGTTAGAAACAGTTGAGAGCGGGACGAAAGAGCAGAACTCAACCCCCGCAGGCACAACTAGGTGAATACAACTAGGTGAATACAACTAGGTGAATAAACACACACACACACACACACACACACACACACGCGAGCGCACTTTCAAGGCAATCTACACAACATTTGTTCCACCAGTAATGGAATAAGCATCACAAATATGAAATCCACACCTTGTGAAGCATAAAGACATAATTGAAAAAGTACAAAAGTTTGCAACAAGATTGGTGCCACGGCTAAGTAATTATTAAAAGAAGGCACCAAACCGGGAAGGCTATGTAGCACCATCAAATGTGCAGAATAATCAGAGGGCGCTAAATATCACCAAGGATACCAATACGAGAACAAAAACGCATAAGGCGAACGATATCAAAAGTATCCGAGTCACCAAGAATTCTATTGAGGGGCGGTCAGAAAGCAAGACACACGCTCGTCCTGGAAGTCAGGACATTCAAGAAGGACATGCACGACCGTAAGAGGGACAATGCAACTTCGACAATAAGGAGCAGGGCGGCGCTCCATCAAGTAACCATGGGTTAAGCGAATATGGCCAATACGCAACCTCGCCAGAGCTGTTTCCCATCGCCGGTTACGGTGGTAGGAGGACGGCCACGAGGAAACACAACACTTAAGAGTACGTAGTTTGTTTCCAGTAACAGACGACCAAGAAGCCTGCCAACGGGCAAGGACGAAGGAATGGATAACCGGGTAAAAGTCGGAATATGGAATACCTTTATGAGAGATGGGACAAGAGCGAATAGCTTCCTTGGCGGCAGCATCCGCACGCTCATTTAAAGACACACCAATATGGCTAGGAACCCAACAAAATTCAACCGACTTAAATTTACTGTGAACAATAAACAGCCAATGCTGGATCTCGCCAACTACTGGATGAACCGGATTAAAGAACCCGAGAGCCATGAGAGCACTACGAGAGTCAACAACAACTACAAAAAAAGACTGACAACGAGAAAGCAGGAGACGAAGAGCATAGAGAATAGCATAAAGCTCCGCTGTAAAGATGCTAGTCTCCGGAGGTAAGCGACACATATAAGTGCGATCAGGAAAAACAACAGAGTAGCCAACACCGTCCGCAGACTTAGACCCATCGGTGAAAACAGAAACAGAGCGGGAGTGAGAAGAAAAGTGCTCAAGAAAAAGGCGTTTTAGAACCGTAGGAGGGGTAAAAGCTTTAGTGATGCGGGTCAAGGATGTACAAAACCGCAGAAGAGGGACTCTCCACGGGGGCAAAGAAGGAACAACACGAGGAGAAACATTAGAAATACGAACGGAAAGAGAATCCTGTAGGCGAGATAACCGGACAGAAAGAGGGAGGTGGTGAAGAGGAACAGGAACCGCAGGAGGGGTAAAAGTTAAAGTACGACAGAGGCGAGAGGAAGGATGTTGTAAGGACCGCGCAAGATAGCGAAGACAGTAGCGATCACGGCGGTCCTGGAGAGACAGGAAGCCAGTGTCAACATACAAGCTAAGGACAAGAGTTGAACGAAAGGCACTAGAACTGAGGCACAACCCAGTATGGTGCAAAGCATCAAGACAGCGAAGAGTAGAAGGAGAAGCAGACGAGTAAGCAGGGCAACCATAATCGAGCTTAGACAGGACGAGAGAGGAATGTAAAGCAAGGAGAGTGCACCTATCTGCCCCCCTAGAAGTATAGGACAATACCTGAAGGAGGTTAAGGGCCTTAGAGCACTCAACACGGAGGTAAGAGATATGGGGAGACCAAGACAAACGAGTGTCAAGGAATAACCCCAAAAGCTTCGTGGAATCTTTGTACTCAAGGGGATGACCATAAAGTGACAAAGAGGGATGAAGAACGACCCGTTTCCGAGTAAAAGTCATGGCACAAGTCTTAGAACTAGAGAACTTGAAGCCATGATTGGTGGCCCAAGACGACACGGCATCAATTGCAAGTTGAAGCCGGCGCTGAAGGAAAGGCAAATCATCACCCTGACAGCAAAGGGTAAGATTATCGACATAGAGAGCGGAGAAGACACCTGAAGGAAGAGAGGAAAGAAGACCATTGAGGGCAACCAGAAAAAGTGTAGTGCTCAGAACACTACCCTATGGCACACCTTCGTATTGCTGAAAAGAGGCAGAGAGAGCGGTACCAAGTTGCACCCGATAGGAACGACGAGATAGGAAGCTGTGGAGAAAGAGAGGGAGATGACCACGAAGGCCAAAAGAATGAAGTTGAGATAGAATATGATATCGCCAAGTGGTGTCGTAAGCCTTTTCCAGGTCAAAAAGGACGGCAACAATGGAGGTCTTCGCAGCAAAAGCAGTACGAATATAGACCTCCAAGTTCACCAGGACATCTGTCGTGCTGCGGTACTTGCGGAAACCAAATTGAGAAGGGGAGAGGAGGTGATGGTGTTCCAGGAACCACATCAGACGAACGTTAACCATACGTTCAAAGAGTTTGCAGACACAACTTGTGAGGGCAATAGGGCGAAAGTCCTTAGGGAAAGTACCCAGAGACCCCGGTTTGCGAACAGGGAGGACAATGGCATCGAGCCAGTCCTCAGGGACCGACGACGACTCCTAGATTCGATTATACAGACTCAGTAAATACTGAGACGTGCACGGAGGGAGATGGTGAAGCATCTCATAATGAATACAATCGGAGCCCGCCGCCGTAGAACAGCAGAGGGCCAGGGCAGAACGAAGTTCAGAGAGAGAGAAGGGATCATTATAGGGAAGCCAAAGACGAGTGCAGAAATCTAAAGAACGAGACTCAAGGACAGGTTTATGAAGAAGGAAAGATTGGGGAAGATGAAGACCAGAGCTAACAGAAGAAAAGTGGGAACCCAGTGTGGAAGCGACCTGCAACGGGTTCGCCACAAGAGTACCATGGAGGTGAAGGACCGGGGAAACATCGGGAACGAACTTACCCGCTATCTTGTGGATACGCTTCCAGATCTGTGGCAGAGGAATTTCGGACGTAATTGTGGAGACATAAGATGCCCAACATTCGCGCTTAGCCGTACGGATGGCCCTACGGGCCACCGCACTCGCTTTCCGAAAGAAAAGAAAAGAATCGGCCATCTGCCGACGGCCGATTCTTCGAGGCTGCACGCTTACAGCAGACAGCCCGAGCACAGTCTGCATTCCACCAGCGAACGCACTTCCGCAGACCCGGAGAGGAAGAGCGAGGAATAGAGCGGAGGGCAGCGTCGAAGACAGTGTCATGAAAAAGAAGGAGAGCACGAGGGAGAGGCAGAAGGGAGAGGTCAGAGAGCAGCACTGAGGGTAAATAGGTTCCAGTCCGCCTTAGCAAACTGCCACCTAGGGAAGGAGAGGGAAGGGTGAAAAGAGAAAAAGGAAACAAGGATGGGGAAATGGTCACTGCCATGGAGGTCATCAAGAACCTGCCACGTGAAATCTAAGTAAAGAGAAGAAGAGCAGAGAAAAAGATCAAGACAGGAAAGGGTGCGAGTCCGAGAGTCCAAATGAGGATAAACAGGGAAGAAGAGAGGATAAAATGAGAATGACAGGGAAGAAGAGAGGATAAACGGCTCAAGAAGGCGACCTCGGGTATTCGTCAGAACATCACCCCAAAGAGAATGACGACAATTGAAATCACCCAGCAGGAGCACAGGCTCCGGCAAGGAGTGAGGTGGGGTTTCAAATCACGAAGAGAAAGCGGGACACTCGGGGGGAGATAAATGGAACAAACTGTGTACCATTTCCCCACAAAGATACGAGCAGCAGAACAATGGAGAGGTGAAGGAAAAAGGTAAGGGGACAAGGGGAACATCAGCACGAATCAAGAGAGCAGAAGAATTAGGAGCCCCAGCAATGGCTGGGGGGGGGGGAGAGAAAGGAATAGCCACGAAAACGACCAGGACGAGCACCAAGCATCGGCTCCTGGAGACAGACACAAAGGGGCGAAAACCGCGAAATTAGAAGTTGGAGTTCGAGGAAATTAACGTAATAACCTCGAACGTTCCATTGAAGAATAGACATCGACGAGAAGAGAAAGGACAACAACAGAGAACAAGGAAGAAACAAACGCAAAAGAGCAACATAGCACGTTAAAGAATATCGAGATCGGGATCCGGGTCAGCAAAGTCAGGGTTAGGGGCATGGGTAAACTGAGCAAAGACGGAGGGAAGGAAGCAGGAGAACAGACCAGAGGTGGGCGGGTGGGGTCCGGAGGAGGAGGAAGAGGAGGAGACAATGGAGAGGAGCAGTCAAGGACAGCAGCAGGAATAGGGGGAGTAGAAACAGGGGAGCGCACCTCAGTAAGGGCAGCAACCGAGAGGGAAGCAGGGGCCAAAGAAACCTCCATAGGTTTCTTTGGCCCATTTCAGTGATTGTGCCCCTGGTCCTGATTTGGAACAGGGGGCGCAACCACTGAAATGGGAGGGGAAGGAGCAATAGAGCCAGTAGTAGGGGCCAAGGAAGAAAGGGAAGCCTTCTTACCCACCGGTGAGGAGGAAGGAGAGGAGCCAGGCATACGCTTCTGACGTAAAGAGATCGGTGTCCCAGCAACTACGTACCGGGCAACGGATTCCAGCGTCTCAACGGGAGAAGCTGAACGAGAGCACACACGACTGCCGTTAGGAGAGCGATGGACATCCGCCTGCACCGACAGGCGGCGGGGAGAGTCAATAGATGGAGGAGAAGGATCGGAGGGAGACGAGGAAGAAGACACAGGAGACATGACAGACCGGGTAGAAAGAAGGGGAACCCCAGACAGAGGACCAGGAGGGGGGCCCTTCGGGACAGAACTCAAAGGAACAGAGGAGGGGGTAGTGGGCGTATCAGGGTCCAAGGCCCGGAAACGGTTGAGAGTCTGAGGAAGGTGGGAAGGACGAGGAGAGGAAGAGCGTAACACGCGAGCATAAGAGACATTAGCACAAGGCAGGAGCCGGCGAACCTGGCGCCTCGCCTCGGGAAAAGATAAACGCTCCCGGTGCTCCAAGTTGAGGACGGCTGCCTCAAGCTTGTAATGGATACAGGCACGGGAGAAGGTAGGATGGGCCTCACCGCAGTTGAGGCAGCGAGCTTGGGGAGAAGTGCACTCCGACTTAGAGTGACCTTCACCTCCACACAAAGAACAGAGAGAGACAGTCCCAGAGCAGCGGAGGGCACCATGCCCAAACCTCCAGCACTTGTTACAAAGCCGAGGAGAAGGAATATACTCCTGGACAGAGCACCTGGCACCAGCAAGAATGACAGAGGATGGAAGGGTCCTACCATCAAAGGTGACCTTCACAACTCGAAGGGGTTGACGGCGACGACCATGAGGGGGACGAGTAAACGAGTCTACCTGGAGGACAGAATGGCCTTGGGCATCAAGGATATGCTGAATGTCATCGTGGCAGTCCTGCAGATTCCGAACACCGGTTGCAACATGGGGCGGGAGGAGAATAGTGCCAACACTGGCATTCAACCGAGTGTTCTTTGAGACCCTAACAGGGATCTCGGCAAGGCAGGATAAGGCAGCCAAGCGGGAAGCTGCATCCTGAGAAGGAGCAGCAATGACACGTGTACCGAGACGAGTGGGGTTGAAAGTAACAGACGCATCCACGGAATCAACGAGATGCCGATGGAGGGAGAAATCTTCAGGAGGCGCAGAATCAAGAGGGAGGAGATCAAATTATTTGGCCCATGAAGCAGGACCAAATAAGGCCTGATACGCATCAGTACAGGAAGGAAACGAGCGAGTGCGGCCGTGGCGCTGAAGGCGTTGAGAACCCCCAGAGAGAGAGGGGTCAAAAGGTGCAGTAGTCACAATGAGAGACTTAGCCGCACCAGGGGACGAAGTGGTCACCACTGGGGGCTTGAGGCTCGATCCAACCACAGAGGAGGGAGGGGAGCTGGGGGAAGAATTCAGGACGGTCAAAAGAGGAGCAAGGTCGGGGCCCAATGCAGCGGGGGCTACAGAGCCTGGTGTTCCAATACAGGCCGACTCAGGGGCTTGGTCGCCCACCCCACGAGTCTGAGAGGGTACAGCAGAAACATTCAACGACATATAGACGAAGAGAAAGAAATTCATCCACGAATGTGCCCCCACACCCACCATGGAGCCACAATTAGAGGCAGGACACCCAAAAGGAAGCTATTGCCGATCATGCCTGGGCCCCCAAGGGGTGCGTCGTGGGTATACGCCCCACAAACGCCACCTTAAGAACCGTCCGTCCGTCGAGATCGGGTTCAGCGACGAAAGGGGGATTGACAATAAAAGGTTCCCCTCACTCGAGACGTCGGGTACTACAGTTCTACGGGTGCAAGAGTATGTCTCCTCAAGCACCCGGGCGTCAAAATAGAAGAAGTCCAAATGAATAACCAAAACAAGCAAAAGGTCGGCAGGAAAAGACAAGCAGATAGGAGAAGAGGGGGGAGAAAAACAAAACAAAAGGAAAAGGAAAAGCGATCCAGCACAATTAGAGAAGACAGCAGCAGGAGTGCAAGGCCACAAAAGGACAGAGGACTGTCCCACGGAGCTTCACACTCCAGCAGCCATCCACTAAGCCCCCCTCACGGCGCCAACGGGCCGGATGGGGAAGGGGGTCCTCAACAGGAAGAATCCCAACACTGGGTATGGCCTTCTCGAACGGACAATCGCACCCCTGAAACGGGGTGGCTGCACAGGGGCCGGCAACACAGCCGGTGGAGAACAGCATGGGGCACCACAGGAGGCCACAGGTGAGGGGGCAATGTTTCGGCTACGCACATGCGTTGCTGAGCCACAGCAACGCGTGGCCGGGTACAGCTAGTAATATAAATAAATAAACTACTGTATTATTGCTACAATTACTGATTCCACAATGTAATAGTCTATGCCTGTTATACTTAAGTATCACCTTTTTTGCATTGATTTTTACTTTCCATGAACGTTCTCAGTTTGTTAGCCTACTTTTTATTATTTTTTTTTATCCGGAATGCTTTACGTAATAGTGACTTCTTTAGTATGTATAACTCCTGTCGCTGCCATTGTACACTTATGTTCTTTGTGTACACAATCTGCTGAATAAACCTTATTATTATCATTATTATTATTATTATTAGTAGTAGTAGTAGTAGCAGTAGGATTCGCCTACTTACTCTCACAATACTAGCAAGTAGGATTAAGTTAATAACTCTCACAGTCGTAGCGACTAAGGTTCTTCTACTAACTCGTGCAGTCCTAGTGAGTAGGGTACATCTTCTAACTCCCACAATAATAGTAATGTTCGCTTAGCTCTCAGTCCTAGCAAGAAGGGTTCTCCAACTTACTATCACAAACTTGACTGTCTTGCCAACGTTTTCTACCACAAATGTTTCTTAATCTGCCACATGGATGTTTTACACTGTACACATGACTGACGATGTACGGCAGTAGTGGGGAAACGAGTGCTGTTGTATTCAAGTAGAGGAGGCTGTAGGCTTAATACTCTAATTAGCACCTTCAATTTAGGAAGGCATGTTGCTTTTTTAGGAATATTCCTGAGCGGGCCCTAAGCCTCTAGCTGGCCCACTAATTGTTACTTGTTTCTTGTTTACTTAGGCGGAGTATGAGTATTTATAACTCGTATGTTTGCTTCAGTAAGATTATGCCCAATGTGTTTAACAACTACTTCTGTTCTGCTCTGTTGAATCTAAGTTGAAATCTTATTGGGTTTGTAACTGTGCACTGTGTAGGGTCCTGTTGCTGGCACTTACCTTGTCTCCTGTCGATTCCTTCCCATATATATGTCTCCGAATGCATGATAGAACTGATAAGTTAGCCAAAACATTTGCCCGTAAAGAGGGAATTGATTGCTAATTCGGATTGTCTTTGAGCAGCAATATTCCGAGAACAGCAACAAAATCTGGTTAACTTAAAACAAAGTGAATATCTCTGTTTACATATATTTCTTATCTGGTACACAAATTAGTTGTGAAATTGATCACCAAAAAACGGGGTCAATTAAGACGGTGTTTTCAGTCCTATATTATTTGCTGTCTTGATCTATTATTAAAAGCGTTAAGAACCATTCGAGCAGGCTGTCGCATAGGCAGTAATAAGGCTAATGTTTTCAGTTATGCTGATGATGTAGTTCTACTCGCACCGGGCAAAGATGCTATGGTAACCTTGATAGGAATACGTGAAAGATATAGTGCAGAATACAACCTAACGTTCAATCCTGTCAAATGTGCTCTAATTTCTTTAAACGCACAGGATTCGTTTTACCTTGATCTCAAATTAAAATTACTAGGCAGAGAAAGGTTCCTGTAGGAATATTTTGAAAAGCATCTGAGGCATATGATTTCCTCAAAGGACCCACTTGTCCACTTTTCTGAAGCTATTAGAGACCTAAAAGTTAGAACAAATGTCATAATGAGCGAACCAGGTCATCTTTATGCCTGATCGAAAGTGAAGTTATTTAACCCCGTCAATGTCTGAGCATGTATGGATGTCAACAACGGGACCTTCAAAATGCTTATTGTGGTAAGTTTAATTATGAATGGAATAAATGTTGATGACGAACATATCTTGGGTGTCCATTCCCACACTCATTACCACCTCACACCAGGCCTCGTGTCCACGCCTACACTCGAAGAAATAATTCATAAATGAATGATATCATTTTGTCTGAAGGGACTCGCCCATAAAGCAAACTCGACGCTTTTTTCAGGCATTCACTTGTTACATTCCGCTCCAACTTTTCCAGAAACATGAACTTAATTGTAAGGAAACACCACTTAAGAATGAGTGAGTTATACAGAGATGCAGCAGGTATACTGGATAGAATTAAACAGTCAGCAGAGAAAGCAGGTGTGAATTTTGTTTGTTATAAATACTTTATATTTATAAAGTAAGTAGGTAATTATCAAAGAAAGCACCAAGCCGGGAAGGCTATGTAGCTATGTAGAGGAATAGAGCGGAGGGCAGCGTCGAAGACGGTGTCATGAAAAAGGAGGAGGGCGCGAGGAAGAAGCAAAGAGGAGAGGTCTGAGAGAGTAGCACGGAGGGTGAATAGGTTCCAGTCAGCTTTAGCAAACTGCCACCTAGGGAAGGACATGCGAGGGTGAAAAGAGAAAAAGGAAACAAGGATGGGGAAATGGTCATTGTTATGAAGGTTATCTAGAACCCGCCACGTGAAAACTAAGTAAAGGGACGATGAGCAGAGAGAAAGATCAAGACAGGAAAGGGTGCGAGTT
>NC_091150.1:56458793-56461293 GCF_040958095.1 Procambarus clarkii | reverse complement strand
AATTTTATTGCTTCTTAATTACAATTAGTACTTAACCTATAGCTATATTGATATTATAGTTTTATAAAACTAAAATATATCAATTAATTGTAAAGTAACTCAGGATATTTTCCAATTTTATTTAAAATCTCTATTGTTTAATAAAACTGAAAAAGAAATTCCTGATATTTAAAACTTGTGTATAGCAAATTGAACTTGAAAACTTCATCCTAAAATTCTGAGTGTCTTAACAGAGAACGAAGAGAATAAATGAGGATGTAAATGTAACAGCCCCATAAGTGCAATTATGTACTGTGTATGACAGTAAGGAAATGTACTTATTACACTTAGTATTAAATCGTACTGTCAATTCGGAGGATGGGTTGATCATCATTCAGTTATTCAGAAAGAACGGCACATGTCTGCATCATCCAATAAGGTTAATAGACTTTTAAACACTTCCTCTGGTAGTTCGCACCACCTTCAGACGCAGACATCTCTAAACGTTAACTACCACCACAACTGTTCAACTGTCCACACTACATAACTGAATCTGAAAAAATGCTGAATTCAGAGACAACTCTATCAGTGGTGTTCAAGACATGTGTAAATACTTTATTCATAATGATGTACTGCTGGGAATCTTAGCGTAGTATCCAAAGTTTATTTACTGTAGGTGCGTAACTAACTCACCGCCCAGTTGGGTGGGTGTGGAGCAGTAGTGACTGACTCACCGCCCAGTTGGGTGGGTGTGGAGCAGTAGTGACTGACTCACCGCCCAGTTGGGTGGGTGTGGAGCAGTAGTGACTGACTCACTGCCCAGTTGGGTGGGTGTGGAGCAGTAGTGACTGACTCACTGCCCAGTTGGGTGGGTGTGGAGCAGTAGTGACTGACTCACTGCCCAGTTGGGTGGGTGTGGAGCAGTAGTGACTGACTCACTGCCCAGTTGGGTGAGTGTGGAGCAGTAGTGACTGACTCACCGCCCAGTTGGGTGGGTGTGGAGCAGTAGTGACTGACTCACCGCCCAGTTGGGTGGGTGTGGAGCAGTAGTGACTGACTCACTGCCCAGTTGGGTGGGTGTGGAGCAGTAGTGACTGACTCACTGCCCAGTTGGGTGGGTGTGGAGCAGTAGTGACTGACTCACTGCCCAGTTGGGTGGGTGTGGAGCAGTAGTGACTGACTCACCGCCCAGTTGGGTGGGTGTGGAGCAGTAGTGACTGACTCACTGCCCAGTTGGGTGAGTGTGGAGCAGTAGTGACTGACTCACCGCCCAGTTGGGTGGGTGTGGAGCAGTAGTGACTGACTCACCGCCCAGTTGGGTGAGTGTGGAGCAGTAGTGACTGACTCACCGCCCAGTTGGGTGGGTGTGGAGCAGTAGTGACTGACTCACCGCCCAGTTGGGTGGGTGTGGAGCAGTAGTGACTGACTCACCGCCCAGTTGGGTGGGTGTGGAGCAGTAGTGACTGACTCACCGCCCAGTTGGGTGGGTGTGGAGCAGTAGTGACTGACTCACCGCCCAGTTGGGTGGGTGTGGAGCAGTAGTGACTGACTCACCGCCCAGTTGGGTGGGTGTGGAGCAGTAGTGACTGACTCACCGCCCAGTTGGGTGGGTGTGGAGCAGTATTGACTGACTCACCGCCCAGTTGGGTGGGTGTGGAGCAGTAGTGACTGACTCACCGCCCAGTTGGGTGGGTGTGGAGCAGTAGTGACTGACTCACCGCCCAGTTGGGTGGGTGTGGAGCAGTAGTGACTGACTCACCGCCCAGTTGGGTGGGTGTGGAGCAGTAGTGACTGACTCACCGCCCAGTTGGGTGGGTGTGGAGCAGTAGTGACTGACTCACCGCCCAGTTGGGTGGGTGTGGAGCAGGCGTAGTGACTGACTCACCGCCCAGTTGGGTGGGTGTGGAGCAGGAGTAGTGACTGACTCACCGCCCAGTTGGGTGGGTGTGGAGCAGGAGTAGTGGCTGACTCACCGCCCAGTTGGGTGGGTGTGGAGCAGTAGTGACTGACTCACCGCCCAGTTGGGTGGGTGTGGAGCAGTAGTGACTGACTCACCGCCCAGTTGGGTGGGTGTGGAGCAGTAGTGACTGACTCACCGCCCAGTTGGGTGGGTGTGGAGCAGTAGTGACTGACTCACCGCCCAGTTGGGTGGGTGTGGAGCAGTAGTGACTGACTCACCGCCCAGTTGGGTGGGTGTGGAGCAGTAGTGACTGACTCACCGCCCAGTTGGGTGGGTGTGGAGCAGTAGTGACTGACTCACCGCCCAGTTGGGTGGGTGTGGAGCAGGAGTAGTGACTGACTCACCGCCCAGTTGGGTGGGTGTGGAGCAGGAGTAGTGACTGACTCACCGCCCAGTTGGGTGGGTGTGGAGCAGGAGTAGTGACTGACTCACCGCCCAGTTGGGTGGGTGTGGAGCAGGAGTAGTGACTGACTCACCGCCCAGTTGGGTGGGTGTGGAGCAGGCGTAGTGACTGACTCACCGCCCAGTTGGGTGGGTGTGGAGCAGGAGTAGTGGCTGACT
>NC_091150.1:56423793-56453793 GCF_040958095.1 Procambarus clarkii | reverse complement strand
TGAAATGAGAGATGAGAAAGAAAGAGAAGGGAGTATAGGAGTGTAGGAACACGGAAGAGGGTTTGGGGCCAAATTGAGGAGGTGGTGTGAGATAGATGGCCTGACAGCTGAGTGGACAGCGCTTCGGATTCGTAGTCCTGAGGTTCCAGGTTCGATCCCCGGCGAAGGCAGAGACAAATGGGCAAAAAGTTTCTTTCACCCTAATGCCCCTGTTACCTAGCAGTAAATAGGTACTTGGGAGTTAGACAGCTTCTGCGGGCTGCTTCCTGGAGGTATCAAAAAGGAGGCCTGGTTGAGGACCGGGCCGCAGGGACGCTGAGGCCCGAAATCAATTCAAGATAACCTGGTGGAGGATGGGCGGAGGAGAAGTGGGAAGAAGAAGAGCAAGAGAAGGAAGAGATAATGGAAGAAGAGGAAGGAGGAACCAGTGAGAGCAATAAAATTGGTCCTAATCCCAGCACCCATTAGTCCGAGGGAGGAGAGTGATGGCTGGGTGTAGAACACTCAGAGAACACTGACACAGGGAGGGAGAGAGAGAGGGGCAAATGTAATAGTGTTGCAGGATGTAAGAAAAGACAGAGAAGATAACAATCAAAATAGAGCAACAACACATGTAAGAAATATAAAAATGAATGCGTTAGGAAGGGTGGTGGGATAGGTGGTGGGATAGGTGGTGGGATAGGTGAGGGGCAGGGAGATGTGGAATAGGAGAATGGGGCAAGGACTAAGAAAAGATGGGCGAGGGGCGAGATTGGTGTTTTGAGTAATAGGGAGATAACTTTAAAGGGTTTAGGTAGGGTGGGAAAGGGTTAAAAATATAATACTTGTACTACTACCACTGAGAACATCCGTAGAAGCCGTGGTGAGGGTTCGAACCTATGCGGTGGGTGCACCCATGCACTCTGGCTCTGTCATCTAGACATGCTCCACCTCTGACGCTCCTCTTGCAATATACACACAGTAGTCACACGAACGTGACTGCATCAATGTGAATTGGTGCAGTCACGTTAACGTGATTACTCTCTGTGTATTGAAACAACTACTACTGCCACCACTACCACCACTATTACTACTACTACTATTGCTACTACTACTACTGCTAATACTACTACCACTACTACTGCTAATACTACTACTACTACTACTGCTAATACTACTACCACTACTACTACTACTATTGCTACTGCTACTGCTACTTCTATAGCTACTTCTTAGGTTTGATCTGTCTAACCGTCTTCAGTCTGTCCATCTTCCAGTTGGCTTTGTTTGTCTGTTATTTTGTCTCTGTTTCATGGCTTATTCTGTCTAACTGGCTATCATGGAGGTTTATTGGTCATTCCCCGCTACTGTTTGGCTGTGTCTGGGGTGACTGTCAACGGTCCAGACGCGGCATTAACCAATCACACACTTCCCCTGGCGGCCACGACCCTCAGAGGGGAACATTCTTGAATTATATACAAACATATACACCTCGACCCCCAGGACGGGCCAGGAGGGAGGGAGGGAGGGAGAAGAGGGAGGGAGGGAAAGGAGGAGGAGGAGGAAGGAAGGGAAGGAAGGAGGGAAGGAAAGGAGGACTGGAAAAGGGAGGAAGGGATGGGAAGGGAAGGGCGGATGATTGGGATGGAAAAGTAAGGTAAGGGATAGAAGAAAAGATGAAGGGAGGTAAGGAGGGAAGGATGGAAAGTGTGATGGAGATGGGAAGGAGAGATGAGATATTTTTCCTTAACTCTCTTCCCATTACACTTTTTCCTTACATCATCTTCCTCCTCCCCCTTAGACTCTGCTTCTCCCCTTAGACCCTGCTCCTCCCCTTAGAGTCCCCTCCCCTTAGACTTTGATCCTCCCTTTAGACTCCCAAACCCTTAGACTCTGATCCCCCCTTAGACTCCCCTCCCCTTAGACTCTGCTCTTCCCCTTAGACTCTGCTCTTCCCCTTAGACTCCCCTCCCCTTAGACTCGACTCCCCTTAGACTCCCCCTCCCCTTAGACTCCCCCTCCCCTTAGACTCCCCCTCCCCTTAGAGTCTCCTCCTCCCCTTAGGCTCTCCTCCCCTTAGACTCCCCTCCCCTTAGGCTCTCCTCCCCTTAGACTCCCCTCCCCTTAAACTCTCCTCCTTCCCTTAGGCTCTCCTCGTCCCCTTAGATTCTCCTCCCCTTAAACTCTCCTCGACCCCTTAGACTCTCCTCGTCCTCCCCTTATACTCTCCTCCTCCCCTTATACTCTCCTCGACCTCCCCTTATACTCTCCTCCTCCCCTTATACTCTCCTCGTCCTCCCCTTATACTCTCCTCGTCCTCCCCTTATACTCTCCTGGTCCTCCCCTTAGACTCTCCTCGTCCTCCCCTTAGACTCTCCTCGTCCTCCCCTTAGACTCTCCTCGTCCTCCCCTTTGACTCTCCTCGTCCTCCCCTTAGACTCTCCTCGTCCTCCCCTTAGACTCTCCTCGTCCTCCCATTAGACTCTCCTCGTCCTCCCATTAGACTCTCCTCGTCCTCCCATTAGACCCTCCTCCTCCCCTTTCTCTTATTGTTCTCATACCCACAAGGAAAGTCTCTGGAAATCTCATCCTCCTCACATTCTCCTCATTAATCTCTTGTCATTTTCCATCTCACCATCTGTCCATTCACCTCTTCCCTCACACACCTCACCCACTCATTCTTCCCATTACTCCACCACTCACAACTCCCCTTACCTTCACCTCCACTCACACTCGACAGTCTTTTTCACTCTCCTCATAATAATAGTTTCCCTCATCACTACACTCCCTTCTCATACGTCTTCACAGTCTTCCCTCCCTCCTCACAGTCTTCCCTCCCTCCTCACAGTCTTCCCTCCCTCCTCACAGTCTTCCCTCCCTCCTCACAGTCTCCTCTCACCTCCTCATAGCCTCCGCTCTAACAAACTCCCGTTCCATCCCAAATCCTTATCCTGATCCCTTCCCAGTGCTGTATAGACGTAATGGGTTGATGCTTTCCCTTGGTAGTTCCCTGCCCCTTCTGCTCACAGTCTCCACTCTCTCCCCCCCTCCTCATACTCTCCCCCCCCTCACACTCTCCCCCCTTATCACAGTCTCCACTCTCCCCCCCTTGTCACAGTCTCCACTCTCCCCCCCCCTTATCACAGTCTCCACTTTCCCCCCCCTTATCACAGTCTCCACTCTCCCCTCCCTTATCACAGTCTCCACTCCCCCCCCCTTATCACAGTCTCCACTCTCCCCCCTTATCACAGTCTCCACTCCCCCCCTTATCACAGTCTCCACTCTCCCCCCCTTATCACAGTCTCCACTCTCCCCCCCCTTATCACAGTCTCCACTCTCCCCCCCCTTATCACAGTCTCCACTCTCCCCCCCCCTTATCACAGTCTCCACTCTCCCCCCCCTTATCACAGTCTCCACTCTCCCCCCTTATCACAGTCTCCTCTCCCCCCCCTCCTCACAGTCTCCACTTTCCCCCCCCCCTCCTCACAGTCTCCACTCTCCCTCCCCCCCTTATCACAGTCTCCACTCTCCCCCCTCCTCACAGTCTCCACTCTCCCCCCTCCTCACAGTCTCCACTCTCCCCCCTCCTCACAGTCTCCACTTTCCCCCCTCCTCACAGTCTCCACTCTCCCCCCTCCTCACAGTCTCCACTCTCCCCCCCCTCACACTCTCCCCCTCCTCACAGTCTCCACTCTCCCCCCCCTCACACTCTCCCCCTCCTCACAGTCTCCACTCTCCCCCCCCTTATCACAGTCTCCACTCTTCCCCCCTTATCACAGTCTCCACTCCCCCCCTTATCACAGTCTCCACTCCCCCCCCCCTTATCACAGTCTCCACTCTCCCCCCCCTTATCACAGTCTCCACTCTCTTCCCTCCTCACTCTCCCCCCCTTATCACAGTCTCCACTCTCCCCTCTCCTCACAGTCTCCACTCTCCCCCCCCCTTATCACAGTCTCCACTCTCCCCCCTTATCACAGTCTCCACTCTCCCCTCTCCTCACAGTCTCCACTCTCCCCTCTCCTCACAGTCTCCACTCTCCCCTCTCCTCACAGTCTCCACTCTCCCCCCCCCCTTATCACAGTCTCCACTCTCCCCTCTCCTCACAGTCTCCACTCTCCCCCCCCTTATCACAGTCTCCACTCCCCCCCTTATCACAGTCTCCACTCTCCCCCCTTATCACAGTCTCCACTCTCTTCCCTCCTCACTCTCCCCCCCCCCTTATCAAAGTCTCCACTCTCTCCTCTCCTCACAGTCTCCGCTCTCCCCCCCTTATCACAGTCTCCACTCTCCCCCCCCTTATCACAGTCTCCACTCTCCCCTCTCCTCACAGTCTCCACTCCCCCCCTTATCACAGTCTCCACTCTCCCCCCCCCTTATCACAGTCTCCACTCTCCCCCCCTTATCACAGTCTCCACTCTCCCCCCCCCTTATCACAGTCTCCACTCTCCTTCCCCCTTATCACAGTCTCCACTCTCCCCCCCCTTATCACAGTCTCCACTCTCCCCCTCCTCCTCACAGTCTCCACTCTCCCCTCTCCTCACAGTCTCCACTCTCCCCCCCCTTTATCACAGTCTCCATGCACTCTCCCCCCCTTATCACAGTCTCCACTCTCCCCCCCTTCACACTCTCCCCCCTCCTCACAGTCTCCACTCTCCCCCCCCCCTTATCACAGTCTCCACTCTCCCCCCCTTATCACAGTTTCCACTCTCTTTCCTCCTCACTGTCTCCACTCTCTCCCCCCCTCACACTCTCCCCCCTTCTCACAGTCTCCACTCTCCCCCCCTCACAGTCTCCACTCTCCCCCCCCCCCCCTTCACAGTCTCCACTCTCCCCCCCCCTCACAGTCTCCACTCTCCCCCCCCCCTCACAGTCTCCACTCTCCCCCCCCTTATCACAGTCTCCACTCTCTTCCCTCCTCACTCTCCCCCCCCCTCACACTCTCCCCCCTTCTCACAGTCTCCACTCTCCCCCCCTCACAGTCTCCACTCTCCCCCCCCCTTATCACAGTCTCCACTCTCTTCCCTCCTCACTCTCCCCCCCCTCACACTCTCCCCCTCCTCACAGTCTCCACTCTCCCCCCTCCTCACACTTCCCCCCTCCTCACACACTCCCCCCCTCCTCACACACTCCCCCCTCCTCACACACTCCCCCCTCCTAACACTCTCCCCCCCCTCCTCACACACTCCCCCCTCCTCACACTCTCCCCCCCCTCCTCACACACTCCCCTCACTACATTATTTCATCAGCGCTGCACTCTGCTGGCTAACACTCTCTCCCAGGAGAGAGGGGTTGGGAGGGAGTGTGGGAGAGTTGGAGTGAGGGATGGAGAGCGAGAAGGAGTGATCCAGTGGGAGGGAGGGATGGAGAGAAGGGGAGGGAAGGAGGCAGACCTGAAATATAGCGATGGAAGAGGTACTATAACAACAAGGAGGGGAGGGTGGAGGGGAGGGTGGAGGGGAGGGTGGTGGGGAGGGTGGAGGGGTGGGTGGAGGGGAGGGTGGTGGGGAGGGTGGAGAAGAGGGTGGTGGGGAGGGTGGAGGGGAGGGTGGAGAAGAGGGTGGAGGGGAGGGTGGAGAAGAGGGTGGTGGGGAGGGTGGAGGGGAGGGTGGAGGGGAGGGTGGAGGGGAGGGTGGAGAAGAGGGTGGTGGGGAGGGTGGAGGGGAGGGTGGAGAAGAGGGTGGAGGGGAGGGTGGAGAAGAGGGTGGTGGGGAGGGTGGAGGGGAGGGTGGAGGGGAGGGTGGAGGGGAGGGTGGAGGGGAGGGTGGTGGGGAGGGTGGTGGGGAGGGTGGTGGGGAGGGTGGAGGGGAGGGTGGTGGGGAGGGTGGAGGGGTGGGTGGAGGGGAGGGTGGAGGGGTGGGTGGAGGGGAGGGTGGAGGGGAGGGTGGTGGGGAGGGTGTAGGGGAGGGTGGAGAAGAGGGTGGAGGGGAGGGTGGAGGGGAGGGTGGAGAAGAGGGTGGTGGGGAGGGTGGAGGGGAGGGTGGTGGGGAGGGTGGAGGGGAGGGTGGAGAAGAGGGTGGAGGGGAGGGTGGAGAAGAGGGTGGTGGGGAGGGTGGAGGGAAGGGTGGAGAAGAGGGTGGTGGGGAGGGTGGTGGGGAGGGTGGAGAAGAGGGTGGTGGGGAGGGTGGAGAAGAGGGTGGTGGGGAGGGTGGTGGGGAGGGTGGAGAAGAGGGTGGTGGGGAGGGTGGAGAAGAGGGTGGTGGGGAGGGTGGAGAAGAGAGTGGTGGGGAGGGTGGAGGGGAGGGTGGTGGGGAGGGTGGTGGGGAGGGTGGAGAAGAGGGTGGTGGGGAGGGTGGTGGGGAGGGTGGAGGGGAGGGTGGAGGGGAGGGTGGTGGGGAGGGTGGTGGGGAGGGTGGTGGGGAGGGTGGAGGGGAGGGTGGTGGGGAGGGTGGAGGGGTGGGTGGAGGGGAGGGTGGAGGGGTGGGTGGAGGGGAGGGTGGAGGGGAGGGTGGTGGGGAGGGTGTAGGGGAGGGTGGAGAAGAGGGTGGAGGGGAGGGTGGAGGGGAGGGTGGAGGGGAGGGTGGAGAAGAGGGTGGTGGGGAGGGTGGAGGGGAGGGTGGAGAAGAGGGTGGAGGGGAGGGTGGAGAAGAGGGTGGTGGGGAGGGTGGAGGGAAGGGTGGAGAAGAGGGTGGTGGGGAGGGTGGTGGGGAGGGTGGAGAAGAGGGTGGTGGGGAGGGTGGAGAAGAGGGTGGTGGGGAGGGTGGTGGGGAGGGTGGAGAAGAGGGTGGTGGGGAGGGTGGAGAAGAGGGTGGTGGGGAGGGTGGAGAAGAGAGTGGTGGGGAGGGTGGAGAAGAGGGTGGTGGGGAGGGTGGTGGGGAGGGTGGTGGGGAGGGTGGAGAAGAGGGTGGTGGGGAGGGTGGAGAAGAGGGTGGTGGGGAGGGTGGTGGGGAGGGTGGTGGGGAGGGTGGTTGGGAGGGTGGAGAAGAGGGTGGAGGGCCGGGAGGGTGGAGGGCCGGGAGGGTGGAGGGGAGGGTGGAGGGGAGGGTGGTGGGGTGAGTGGAGGGTGGAGGGGAGGGTGGAGGGGAGGGTGGAGAAGAGGGTGGTGGGAGGAGGGGAGGGTGGTGGGGTGAGTGGAGGGCGGAGGGGTGGGTGGAGGGGAGGTTGGAGAGGAGGGTGGTTGGGAGGGTGGAGAAGAGGGTGGTGGGGAGGGTGGTGGGGAGGGTTGAGGGGAGGGTGGAGGGGTGGTGGGGAGGGTGGAGGGAAGGGTGGAGGGGAGGGTGGAGGGGAGGGTGGTGGGGAGGGTGGTGGGGAGGGTGGTGGGGAGGGTGGAGAAGAGGGTGGTGGGGAGGGTGGTGGGGAGGGTTGAGGGGAGGGTGGAGGAGTGGTGGGGAGGGTGGTGGGGAGGGTGGTGGGGAGGGTGGTGGGGAGGGTGGAGGGGAGGGTGGAGGGGAGGGTGGTGGGGAGGGTGGTGGGGAGGGTGGAGGGGGTGGGTGGAGGGGTGGGTGGAGGGGTGGGTGGGGGTGAGGGTGGAGGGGTGGGTGGAGGGGTGGGTGGAGGGGTGGGTGGAGGGGAGGGTGGAGGGGTGGGTGGTGGGGAGGGTGGAGGGGAGGGTGGTGGGGAGGGTGGAGGGGAGGGTGGTGGGGAGGGTGGAGGGGAGGGTGGAAAGGAGGATGGAGGGGAGGGTGGTGGGGAGGGTGGAGGGGAGGGTGGTGGGGAGGGTGGAGGGGAGGGTGGTGGGGAGGGTGGAGGGGAGGGTGGAGGGGAGGGTGGAGGGGTGGGTGGAGGGGAGGGTGGAGGGGTGGGTGGAGGGGAGGGTGGTGGGGAGGGTGGAGGGGAGGGTGGAGGGGTGGGTGGAGGGGAGGGTGGAGGGGAGGGTGGTGGGGAGGGTGGAGGGGAGGGTGGAGGGGAGGGTGGTGGGGAGGGTGGAGGGGAGGGTGGTGGGGAGGGTGGAGGGGAGGGTGGAGGGGTGGGTGGAGGGGAGGGTGGAGGGGAGGGTGGTGGGGAGGGTGGAGGGGAGGGTGGAGGGGAGGGTGGAGGGGTGGGTGGAGGGGAGGGTGGAGGGGAGGGTGGAGGGGTGGGTGGAGGGGAGGGTGGAGGGGTGGGTGGAGGGGAGGGTGGTGGGGAGGGTGGAGGGGAGGGTGGAGGGGTGGGTGGAGGGGAGGGTGGAGGGGTGGGTGGAGGGGTGGATGGAGGGGAGGGTGGTGGGGAGGGAAAAGAGAGAGAGAGAGAGAGAGAGAGAGAGAGAGAGAGAGAGAGAGAGAGAGAGAGAGAGAGAGAGAGAGAGAGAGAGAGAGAGAGAGAGAGATAGAGAGAGAGAGAGAGAGAGAGAGAGAGAGATAGAGAGAGAGAGAGAGAGAGAGAGAGAGAGAGAGAGAGAGAGATAGAGAGAGAGAGAGAGAGAGAGAGAGAGAGAGAGAGAGAGAGAGAGAGAGAGAGAGAGAGAGAGATAGAGAGAGAGAGAGAGATAGTAAGAGAGAGAGAGAGAGAGAGAGAGAGAGAGAGAGAGAGAGAGATAGTAAGAGAGAGAGAGAGAGAGAGAGAGAGAGAGAGAGAGAGAGAGAGAGAGAGAGAGAGAGAGAGAGATAGTAAGAGAGAGAGAGAGAGAGAGAGAGAGAGAGAGAGAGAGAGAGAGAGAGAGAGAGAGAGAGAGAGAGAGAGAGAGAGAGAGAGAGATAGAGAGAGAGAGAGAGAGAGAGAGAGAGAGAGAGAGAGAGAGAGAGAGAGAGAGAGAGAGAGAGAGAGAGAGAGAGAGAGAGAGAGAGATAGTAAGAGAGAGAGAGAGAGAGAGAGAGAGATAGTAAGAGAGAGAGAGAGAGAGAGAGAGAGAGAGAGAGAGAGAGAGAGAGAGAGAGAGAGAGAGAGAGAGAGAGAGAGAGAGAGAGAGAGAGAGAGAGAGAGAGAGATAGAGAGAGAGAGAGAGAGAGAGAGAGAGAGAGAGAGAGAGAGAGAGAGAGAGAGAGAGAGAGAGAGAGAGAGATAGAGAGAGAGAGAGAGAGAGAGAGAGATAGTAAGAGAGAGAGAGAGAGAGAGAGAGAGAGAGAGAGAGAGAGAGAGAGAGAGAGAGAGAGAGATAGAGATAGAGATAGAGAGAGAGAGAGAGAGAGAAAGAGAGAGAGAGAGAGATAGTAAGAGAGAGAGAGAGAGAGAGAGAGAGAGAGAGAGAGAGAGAGAGAGAGAGAGAGAGAGATAGAGATAGAGATAGAGAGAGAGAGAGAGAGAGAAAGAGAGAGAGAGAGAGATAGTAAGAGAGAGAGAGAGAGAGAGAGAGAGAGAGAGAGAGAGAGAGAGAGAGAGAGAGAGAGAGAGAGAGAGAGAGAGAGAGAGAGAGAGAGAGAGAGAGAGAGATAGAGAGAGATAGAGACAGAGAGAGAGAGAGAGAGAGAGAGAGAGATAGAGAGAGATAGAGACAGAGAGAGAGAGAGAGAGAGAGAGAGAGAGAGAGAGAGAGAGAGAGAGAGAGAGAGAGAGAGAGAGAGAGAGAGAGAGAGAGCAGAGAAACTAGCACAGGTATTAACGGTCCAGAGGCTGGGGTCACAATACCCACTTTGGAAAGACCTTCATGAGTGGTCTGAAACTCCCCAATAGGGAACTGACCCACCAGTGGTCCGAACCCCCCACCCCCCACTGGGAGTGGACCATCAGTGGTCCGAACCCCCCCCCCCTCCCCGATTGGGACTGGACTACCAGTGGTCCGAAGACGCCCCACCCCATGGGGACTGGACCACCAGTGGTCCGAAGCCGTCCTCCCATGGGGACTGGACCACCAGTGGTCCGAAGCCGCCCCCCGATGCGGACTGGACCACCAGTTTTCCGAAGCCGCCCCCCCCCCATGGGGAGTGGACCACCAGTGGTCCGAAGCCACCCCCCATGGGGACCGGACCACCAGTGGTCCGAAGCCACCCCCCATGGGGACTGGACCACCAGTGGTCCGAACCCCCCCCCCATGGGGACGACCACCAGTGGTCCGAAGCCCACCCCCCTCCCCCATGGGGACTAGACCACCAGTGGTCCGAAGCCCCCCCCCCCATGGGGACTGGACCACCAGTGGTCCAATCTCTCTTCTGTCATGTTAGAGATTCTAATCATCCTATTGATTGGTCTTCTTCCAAAATAATCTTTCCTGCCTCTACTCTACACAGACGCCGTCTTGTTGAATCGGCTCTAATACACAACCTACCCAACACGAACTTCAGTCCTGGCTTTGTTGCTGTGGACTCTTCCCTTTCACAGTATATACTCAAATGCTGTAATGTTACTAACAAACGTGACCTAACATAAGCTTACCCTTCCATTTATCTTTCTTTCTCTTTCCTTTTTCGTTTTCTGTCCATTATTTTCTCTTACGATCCCTTGCTATCCTCTTCTTATTCCATTACTATCCCCTTTTTATTGGGTGGTTATAAATAAGAGCTGCCTCGTATGGGCCAATAGGTCTTCTGCATTTACCTTTGTTCTTTTTCCTGTTACTATCATCTCTACTACACCTTACCTTGCATATCTTTTGCCTTGATCCTCACCTCTCTCTCGCCTATTTATTACCTTCATCTCCTTCCCTCATCACAATCGATTGAGAATGGTCCAGGACGGACCGAAACGTCGTCGTCCTTTCATTTTCTAGTGTGTGGATTGGTCAACATAGTCAGTGGTATGCTTTAGTGAGTACAGATACAACTTGCACTCAGCTGACCCTAACTAATGTTTCCCTAATCTACCTAAGTAGAGGGTGAATGCGATTTATATATATTAGGCTACAGTGCTATAACCCTCTGTAGGTATAACTAAACACATATAGCAACCTAAATATTCTGAATGAGCAGTAGACCTGCTCGGTGTATGCATATTAAATTACAGTACTATAACTCTCTGGAGATATAACTAAGCACATGATAACTTAAAGGATGAGCAGGCGATGAGTCACAATAACGTGGCTAAAGTATGTTGACCAGACCACACACTAGGTGAAGGGACGACGACGTTTCGGTCCGTCCTGGACCATTCTCAAGTCGATTGTGTGACTCAAGACACAATCGACTTGAGAATGGTCCAGGACGGACCGAAACGTCGTCGTCCCTTCACCTTCTAGTTAAAGGATGAGCATGATAAATGCGATAAGGACTGAATGTGGTCAATTATTAAAAGATAAAAAAAAATTATTGCTGTCGAGAATAGTTCCGGGTCTGCAGTGGGATCAGGGACCTCTGCCGCTGTGACGTGAACCGGTTTAGGCTGCTGGTCACTGATTTATTCTCTGAGACTCACAGAAACTATCTCGGCTAATATTAATTGTACCAGACAATCTTTTCTAATTAGTATTGGTTGTCAGCCGGCATAGGCTTCTTCAGTTTTAAGACTCTACCTGTGAGTAAGTAACCTCCTGCTGACCTTAACAAGTTCATTCCCTGTTATCTTGTGGTTCCAATAATGAACTGATAATAATAGTCTGCCTCTACTATTAGACCTACATCGGTGAGACAGTCTGACCTTATCTTGGTGTTAGCCAGTTTGATTCTATTTTTCTGCAAAAATCTGGCTGTCTTCCCTAGACCTTTAACATTTAGGTAAAATGAGATGCGATCAACTACTATGGCCTTGACAGGTCGTACATGGCCACCTAGGCGTACTAGTGGTTGTACTACTTTATATTCTTGAGGTCCAGTATCTGTTAGGAATCCTGCTATGTTCAATGTTACGTTACACAAGGGTTTAAGTGTCAGCTTGCTAGCTGCTTGTTGAGTGATGAACGTTCTCTGTGATCCCTGGTCGAATAGACCTCTTGTAGTGACTCTAGAATTCTTGTTATTTAATTGTTGTTGTGCAGTAGGTAATACGGCATTACTATGAGACTTGGTGTTAAGCACCTTAACCTCTTGTCGTACCTTACAGCACTGCACAGTGGTGGAAGTATCCTGTTCCACCTGGAGTTTAGGCGATTTGGGCCTATCAACTCCACACAATGCAGAAGAATGTTGATCCTGATGGCACCTGTTGCATATGTGTAATGGGGAGGTGCAGGTATTAGGATCATGTTGCATCAAGCACTTGCGCAATTCCTTGAGGCGCTTTATCCTAGTAACGCGATCAGGAAAGGCTTGACACTGACAAATGGTATGATTCTCTTGACAGAATAGACAGCCTCTCCTTCCTATAGTAGATGCAGGAGTCACAGTTTTGGGTGACGTATGGACTACAGGTTTAGAAGGGCTGACTGTGTAAGCATCCATGCTGTTATTTGCTTGCACCTTGCAGCACTGTACTTGATGGATTTTCTATTTCATCCTGGGGTTTAAATACTTCGATTAAACATACTTGCACAGAGCAGCATAATGCTGGCCCCTTCGACATCTATTGCATGTGTTCAATGGCATCTCACAACTGGTTGCATTATGCGGTTTGAGACACCTGTACATCTGTGTAGCTGCTTGAGTCGTCTGACTCAGGTGTCTCTATTATGATAACTTGTACATTAATATGAGGAATGATCTTGATGGTAAAACAAACATAACCAAACGGGCCTACAGCCCGTTTAGGGGCCACCAATTTAGGGTAGTACTTTGGTCTCTCTACAGGATTTTCCTAAGCTAAGTTCATCATAATCAGCATTGGATGGGTAGTGACACCTCAGTAGCACTCAAAAGGTACACTAAATTATAATAAGATATGGTAAACACAACTCGGTGTAAATTAATGATAAGTTCTACCCTGATTTGGATTTGCACAATAATAAATGATGAGTAGGTTGTGTAACGGGGGCCAACCTTTAACCTCACTACTGGTTAAAAGTTGGCCGTTATTGAAGAAATAACTTGTAGTCTCCGTGGTGTAGTGGTAAGACACTCGCCTGGCGTTCCGCGAGCGCTTTGTCATGGGTTCGTATCCTGGCCGGGGAGGATTTACTGGGCGCAAATCTTTAACTGTAGCCTCTGTTTAACGCAACAGTAAAATGTGTACTTGGTTGTAACAACGATTCTTCGCGGCGGGGATCGTATTCCAGGGACCTGCCCGAAACGCTGCGCGTACTAGTGGCTGTACAAGGATGTAACAACTTGTATATATCAAAAAAAAAAAAAATTAAAGAAGTATATACAGAAACCAGAGCTCTGCTGAGTTACCTTTCAGTACAATCCCTCGAGATCCAAACGTTTGACCATTCAGATATCACGAACTCAGAGACACTGTATCCTCTAGGTTAAACTGCAAACTCTGAATATTTGCTGCCACCACCTGCTATCTGAGTAAATATCTACTGATGGAAAGCAGGATGAAATGAAAGCGTACCATGAAATTGAAAGCAGGATGAAAAAAAGCGTACCATGAAATTCTACCCTCAATTATTTGAAAAGGAGGGATAAACTTTACGTTAATGTGGAAATTAAATGAAAAGGGATTATCTTTTTAATTAAGTGAATGCTTGTTGACATGCATGAGGAAATTAGGTGTAGACATGAGGCTTGCGTTCAAAAGTAATGTGAAATAAACGTGGGGGAAAAATACCACAAAACAAAATAAATTCTATAACTGTTTATTAAATCAAAATTATGTATAAAAATAATATTTAGAAATACCCTGACGAATACCCTACTGAACGGAGGTAATGTAAACCCTATAACAATGAATGTGGATCCCCACACTATAATAACTCGAGAACACAGATACCTTAAACCACTGCCTGGCCTGCGATGGTCTGCCGACTCCAGGGAGGAGATGTTGTCACCAGTTGGTGCTCAATATACACTGAATAATCCCCGTTCTACCAACGCCTGCCTGACCTCGTAGGTGGCTGACCTAGCTGGTTGCCAGATTAATCTTTGAAAATGATTATTAACTAAACTCTAGTATTTGTCACTAAAGGTGACTTCTACTTCCAAAACAAATTGGAATTATCTAAATACTCGAGCCAGGCTAATTACAATAATCAGTAGCACTTGTATTACCCTAATTTACATGATTTAACAAATAGATTGGTAGGTATCTATTTTCCAGTGGCGACACATGTGTCCTACATATATAAATCTTACTGACATCGACCATCTTTTGATACCATCCCAGACTTATTCCTTATTCTCAATTGACGTTAGTTTTTAACATAGTACTTAACCATGACTGATAATTCCTCTTAATTCAGAAATACATTCACTTGCCCGAAACGCATTGCGTAATAGTGGCTTTAGGCATTGTATGTACTAGCTCTATCTATATATCAATCCATTAATGTAACATCACTTGTATGTATATACCTTACCTGAATAAACATCTGAATAAACATCTGAATCTGAATCTGAATCTGAATTTCTCCTAGTTTGATGTTTTGTCACGGGATGAGAGTGGCGCCACCGTTTTCTACGTTAATCCCTAGAGATAACTGAGGCTACCAACCAGGTCAGGTCACTACCACTTCCAATGTTTAAATCTATGAACTTTCTATATTACAGTTCTACTGTTACAGTTGTACTGCCTGGTACAATGCTAGTCTACTAGTAATCCTACCTAACTAGGTTGGCTTAGAATAATGAGTTAGGCTAGATTTGTACACATTTTAGTACAATTCCAGTTTAAATGCTACTTCTATGAGTTGGCATAAAATACAATAATGCTAATTGTGCAAATCCAGGATAGTGCTACGATTTTTTATTTTTTTATATAGGGTATATACAAGTGATTATATATGTGACAAGTATCCTATTACTACGAATGATTATATGTGTGGCAGATATGTGGCCGTAAATTCTAGCACCTGACAATACTTCCTAATTAAAACGTATAATGTTGTCAGAGATGATAAATCCTAGCACCTGATAATACTTCCTAATTAAAGTATAACATTATCAGGGATGATTAAATCTATATTCTAACTCCTGACAATACTACTTAATTAAAGCATATAATGATATCAGGGATGATAAATGATTAATGAATTGTAGATAGCCTAGCTTCTGGCTATATTCTACTAATTATACTGGTTCTTAATAATTATAATTATTTTATTAATTAATTATAGTCTAGCTCTTTAGACTTTCTCGGTTCAAAGGACCATAAAATATGTGGGGAAATCTGGCTCTAGTTTAATGCTAATAAAATAATGTATAATATTAATATGCTCGAAGGACCAGAATGCAATAATGAACTGTAAAATCTATGAATTCTAAAGCCGCCTCCCATAACACATTCTTTTTTTTGGGGGGAGGGGGGGGGGGTATTCTATGAGGTTAGTCTACGTAATGCATATAATGTATAATAAATTGCATACGTGATGAGAATAAAAGATGCATGTATAGAGATTATAAATTATTAATTATACAATTGTTAGTTAAATGCAATGTTTGTCTACTAGAAACGTGAAAGACTGCTTAGCTGTTAAGCAGGTATCACAGCGTGCATCTTGCAAATCATATACTCGTAGACGTAAATTTGTTGCACAGGCTACTGGAGGAAACACAACACGTGATCGTGGTTGACGTTAATGTCTCACATATGCTTATACTCCAGCTGACATACAAACATTATGTAAATTACACTCCAAACCCTAGAATCATTCATTTAATTCTAAATTCTAAATGGATTTGGGGACTAACAGTACACTTTCGTAGGATTTTGTGTTGCCAAACATCGTCACGAAAGGGAAATAACGTAATTAAATTTTACAGGCATCTAAAATCAGTTAAGGATTTCTCTTCCCTGCCGAACGTGGTGTCCGTAAATAATTGAAGTTGCAGAATTAGTCTAAAGCCTGTAGGTAGGTTGCTAGATGCTCCAAATTTAGACCGACGTGGATAAACAAACTTCATAACACCTATACAATGGCGGTTCTGGAGTGTCTCTCCTTCCTGTTCGGGGTGGCGCATGCGCATAGCTCCCAGTAGGGGCTCCGAGAATAAATTATATGGAAGGAAATGGGGTATGACGAATATTTACGTCATAAATAAAGGAGTTAGCGGCAACAATTATTTTCTCGTAATGCAGTCAATTAATATAGACGATATTAAATGAACGAGAAAGATTAGGAGTGGAGGTACGGTTTATCATTCTGTTCACTGGTACAGCTAATCGTGGCTGTATAAATTAATTCCAGTAACATGAAGATGAATTCATATAAATAAAATTGAAAATGTTCGTTTGTGCTTAACCGCTAATCTCCGAAAGTTCTTAACCGATTGCTTTGAAATTTTCACACAACGTTCCATTCGCAGGCGAGCAGATTTTTATATACATACTATGTAGATGTCACATCTGTGACAGTAAAAAAAACATGCTTTTGTTTTTGAAAAACTTTTTTTCATGTAGGGAAAATCATCGAAACCTCTTTACCGATTGCTTTGAAATTTTGACACAACGTTGCATTCGAATAATCACGGCTTTTTATATACCTACTATATAGAGGAAATAATGACAGATAAAACAGATATCTGCCCTGTGGCAGATAAAAACATGCGTTTTTGAAAAACAGCGCCATCTGCTGCATATAATAGCAACATGCACGCTATACTAAATATGTCACAAATTCCATTTCAATGTTTCCGATTGCATTGATAAATTTAATTTTCATAGATTTTGATTTATTTTCATTTTGATTTAATTATTTTGTGTGAATTGCGTTGGAATTGAGCTGTGTTGTTTACCATACCGTTCATTTCATTAGCATAGTTTATTTTTTTTATTTTTTTTCATATTTTCATTTCATTTTTTAACTGTTGTTCTTATATTTCAGTGATGAGAACATCAGATCACTTGATGTTCCGAATTTTCTGATGGGAACATCAGACCATTTGGGAAGGCATTGGACGAGGCAGTAAGGAATGGTGGGGATGACGAGGGGACGGAAGTGAGAGATGGTGGAGAGGACAAGGGGACAGGGGAGTGGGGCATGGTGGGAAGGAAGAGGGGATGGTGGAGTGAGAAATTGTGGGGAGGACGAGGGGACGGTGGAGTAAGGAATGGTTGGGAGGCCGAGGAGATGGGTGAGGGGGGAATGGTGGGGAGGACTGGGGGACAGGGAAGGTTTTTTTTTTAGGGAAGGTTGCGGTGGCTCAGCAACGCACATGCTTTGCTCAGCCACCGCAACCACTGAGCCATTGGTGATCCAGTCCCCCATGGGAACTGGGCTACCAGTGGCCTAAGCCCCCCCCCATGGGGACTGGACCACCAGTGGCCTAAGCCCCCCCCAATGGGGATTGAACCACCAGTGGCCTAACCCCCCCCCCACATGGGGATTGGACCACCAGTGGCCTAAGCCCCCCCCATGAGGGCTGGACCACCAGTGGCCTAAGCCCCCCCCCCATGGGGACTGGACCACCAGTGGCCTAAGCCTCCTCCCATGGGGGCTGGACCACCAGTGGCCTAAGCCGCCCCCCATGGGGACTGGACCACCAGTGGCCTAAGCCCTCCCCATGGGGGCTGGACCACCAGTGGCCTAAGCCCCCCCCCCATGGGGGCTGGACCATCAGTGGCCTAAGCTCCCCCCCCCACCTTAGGGGCTGGACCACCAGTGGCCTAAGCCGCCCCCCATGGGGACTGGACCACCAGTGGCCTAAGCCCCCCCCATGGGGGCTGGACCACCAGTGGCCTAAGCCCCCCCCCCCATGGGGGCTGGACCATCAGTGGCCTAAGCTCCCCCCCCCCCACCTTAGGGGCTGGACCACCAGTGGCCTGAGCCCCTCCCCCTCCCTGTTACGTACCCCTATTGGATACGTATATAAATATAAAATAATTACAATTTCCATGCATCATTACTTGTATGTGCTTATATATTATATCATTAATTGTATGTGTTTATATATTATATTATTACTTGTATGCTTATATCAGTACTTGTATGTTCTTGTATGCTTATATCAGTACTTGTATGTTTATATCATTACTTGTATGTGCTGATATGTTATATTGTGGTAATGATCAGTGGGCGGACCAAACCTGGGAAACCGTTATTATTTTTTTTGTGATGGTCAGCTTCCCGTGAGAAAGTTATATTTTGTACTGATCCCTTAGTGGCAAGACCATGTGAAACCATTATTAATTGTCCAGCTAGATGGCAATATTGTGGGATATTATTTCCTGCCATGTTGGGCAATTGCCATAAAAATCTTTTTATTTTATAATTATGTAACTGTTATATTAATAACTACATTATTTCTGTTTATGCATGTAAATCTGATCATTCTTTAATTTAGTTAAGTAATTCCCATATTATGACTCCATGTAAGTGAGATTTATATTTATTAAAAACTGTCACTCAAAATGTTGTGCGGAAGCGAGATCGGCTCCTGCTGTGAGAAAATTATTCAGTAACTGTTTGGACACAGGAAGGATCACATCTAGGAGTTAAGTTCTGTTATATTATATCTGTTATGTTCTGTTGTAATATGTTAGTCTGTGGAGACATAATTTGATTTTGATTTACATGTGATTGCCCATCTGTTGATATATATCAGATCAGATCACAAGCTCATTGAAGTGATCACTCAGATCACAAGCTCATTGAAGTGATCACTCAGATCACAAGCTCATTGAAGTGCAAACGACCATCAATACTCAGAATAGACCTAAAACGTTGATAAAGCGAGAGGGGCTATTCAGTAAATTCAATTTTAATAATAAAAGGATAGACTGGGAGATAATAAACAGGGAACTTACAAACATTCCATGGGAAACTGTTCTAAGTAATACAAATCCTACAGAAGGAATAGAAAAACTGACTTCGGAAGCGTATCAAGTCTGTCTGAAACATGTTCCTTTGAGGAAAGCCAGAAAGAGATCCAACGTAGAAAGAGAACGCAGACGACACTATAAACGCAGGAAAAAAATAACGGAACTGCTTATGCAGACACAAAATTCCCGTCAAAGAAGGAATAATTTAAATAGGGAGATTGAAGAAATCGAGCGGAAATTGAAACACTCATATGAAACTGAAGAAAGGCAGTTAGAACAGAAAGCAATTCAGGAAATAAAGAAAAATCCAAAATATTTCTTCACATTATGCGAAATCAAAAGAAAAAACCACTGCCAGTATTGGACCTATTCGTACAAGTGAAGGTTCATACACGGAGGATGACAAAGAAATTAGTGAAATCCTAAAAAAGCAGTATGAGGACTTACCTATCGTACGTTACGGCTCGTGACCCTACAACAGCCAACTTTAAAACAGGTCTAGGGTTACTAAAACTGCTGTTCACAAGAGCGGGTCACCAGTATAACCCCTTAATAAGTAATGAGCACTTTGTTAAAACTTTCCTTTAGGACTGAAAGAATACATATAAAACTTATATATAAATATATTACATAAATCTCAATAGCAAACAGATGATTAATTTATCACAAATATATCAATTAAAATATTACTGTCTCTCCGGGAAATTAATATAATATTATTATATTTATGGTTATGACAGAACAATAACGTGAAAACTTCACTCCACAAGATGTTAACTCTCTGGTTCTGGATCAGCTACTGACTTACATATAAGCGGGAGTCAAAATCATTGCCTTGCCCCGCGAAGAATTTGCCAAAGTTACAATATTTATTATTTCTACAATGGAGCAATACATTGTGACAAGAGTAATCTTAAACTAACTTAATGAATGGTCAATACATATTGGTATACAAAAATAAGGTAATTATTGCTTTACATAGTAATTAAAACACACATACAAAGGGGGAATGATGGCATGTTCACCCAGCAACGAACTATCCCACGACAATTTGCCAGATACAGTTCACACAATTATTATTCACCTCTGTTACCCACATATGATCACATATAAATCATTAGTTCCCGTGGGAAACTTGAGTACACAAAGAAATAAAACAATCATTCCCACGATACGTTGGGCCTAACGCCAACAATGTAACATGAAATTATTTTACATAGAATATATAAGTATATCAATATACATACTTGTAATTTACACACAATTATAAAGGTACATATTAATTTATTTAATTACGTATCTTATAGAGGTACGTAACACTTCCACCTCCAAGAAAAAAAATGCAGTGGATTGAAGATCAATGGCATTTTTTCCGAAGTAAAAATGTTAAGTAAAAAGAAACATTTCATTTATGGTACATCAAAACTTCTTGACAAAGCATCAGCAATAACATTTTGTCTGCCTGGAATATGTTTGATTTCTACATTAAATTCCTGCAAAAACAATGACCAGCGCAGAATTCGTTGGTTCTTGACTTTCATCATATTTATAAAGATAAGGGGGTTGTGGTCTGTAAATACTAACACTTTGTTTCCTGACAAGTAAATCTCAAACTTCTTAATTGACAATATAAGACCCAATGCCTCCTTTTCTACCACGGAATAATTCTTCTGAGCTGCATTAAATTTTCTAGAGTAATAATACACAGGATGCTCAATCTTATCTAAACCAACTTGAATAAGCACAGCACCTATTCCAACATCTGTCGCATCAATGTGTAATATAAAAGGTTTATCAAATTGGGGACTAGCAAGAACAGGTGATGTGAACAATATGCCCTTTAGGTTCTGAAAAGCATTCTGATAATCTTGTGTCCACTGAAACTTTACTTGCTTGCGTAACAAATTTGTCAAAGGAGCAGCCACTGTTGAAAAATTTCTACAATAACGCCTATAGTATGCACACATACCAATAAACCGTTGGACTCCTTTCTTATTGGTTAACACTGGGTAGTCCACAATGGCTTGAATCTTATCTTGTAAGGGAATAATCTTACCTTGTCCTACCTCGTGTCCAAGATAAAGTATTGTACCTCTTGCCCAACTACACTTATTCATAGTTATGGTTAACTTTGCGGTTTGCAACACTGTAAACAACTTCTTAAGGCCTAAGAGATGATCTGCCCAATTCTTACTGTACAAAACAATGTCATCAAGGTAGGCCCTACAATCTGGCACATCCTTGAGTAAGAAATTCATGAGTCTTTGAAAAGTAGCAGGTGCATTTCTCAAACCGAATGGCATGCCATTAAATTCATACGCACCATCAGGTGTAACAAAAGCAGTAACCTCCCTAGCATACTCTGTTAATGGGATTTGGTAGTACCCTTTAGACAAATCAAGCTTACTTACATATTCGGCATGTCCTATGGACTCAATACATTCCTCCAACAAGGGTAAAGGAAAAACGTCCACAGTAGTGCTCTTGTTCAGTTTCCTATAATCCACGCACAATCTCCAGGTTCCATCTGGTTTTGGCACTAACAAACACGGAGAGCTCCAAGTACTTTGACTTGCCCGAATGAAATCATGCTGGAGCAGATATTCCACTTCTGCTTGTATAATTTTCCTCTTTTCGGGATTCACTCTGTACGGATGTTGTCGAATGGGTGTGCTGTCCAGGAGCTGAATGTCGTGTGTGATGAGGTGGGTCTGTGTGGGGAACCTCCCCAAACAGAGATGTATGGTTGTCCAGCAGAACCTGGAACTCATCACGTTGCTCCTCCTGTAAATGACATAGCATCTCCCTGCCATTGGAACTGTAACTGAGAAGTTGAATATCAACATCATGTCCCTCACTACAATTATCCTCAGGTGGTAACTCTTCCCGACTAAAACAAGCTACTACACCTGGTCCAACATAAGCTTTTAATCTGTTAATGTGCACAGTCATTTGGGGTTCTGAAAAATTAGGGTTAATTAGTTTATAAGTTAGGTCTCCCACCTTTTCTACCACTTGGTAGGGTCCTGCGAACTTATGGGACATGGAAGTCCCCATACGAGGTTTCAACACCAACACCAAATCTCCGACAGCAAACGACCTGAGCTTAACCTTGAACTTCTTGTCATATCTTACTTTCATGGCTTGTTGAGTCCTTCCCAGATGTTCTTTCGCCAACTCACGAGCCCGACACAACTTGTCCTTGACCTCACTCAAGTACAATCCACTCTGATGAACAGAGACATCTCCCAACAACCTTTCTTGTAGCATTTTAAGAGGACCTCTCACTTGGTGACCAAACACGAGTTCAAAGGGTGAACAGCCCAATGACTCTTGTAGCCCTTCTCTAGCAGCAAACAACACAAAGGGGAGATTCTCATCCCAATTACGTGGATGAGTTTCTCCGGTTGTCCTCAACATTTGTTTTAAAGTCTGGTGGAAACGTTCAAGCCCACCTTGGCTTTGTGGATGATATGGACTGGATAATTTGTGCCGAATCCCTCGGGATTCGCAAAAAGTTCTGAAAACTTTAGAAACAAAATTTCCCCCATTGTCACTCTGAATAACTCTAGGCATTCCAAACAACGAAAAGAATCTTTCAAGACACTTGATGAGATTATGAGCCTTGGTATTCCTTAGAGCATACGCTTCAGGAAATCTTGTAGTCATACACATGAGAGTGAACAAAAACATGTTACCCGACTTAGTCTTAGGTAAAGGATCTACACAATATATTACAACATGAGTAAATGGTTCATCAGGAACTACAATAGGTTGCAATGGTGCTCTAGGCACAGATTGGTTTGGTTTACCAACAATTTGACAGGGTACACAGTTATGACAATATCTGACCACGTCTTTCTTTAACTTAGGCCAGAAAAAATATTTGCATATCTTATGGTACATATTTGTGATACCTTGATGACCTCCCATGGGGTCATCATGTGCAGCCTGCAGGACCTGCCTACGATAATCATTGGGGACAACGAGTTGGGTTCTAATCTCACAATCATCTTAAGAGGGAGTTCCCTTGGGTCTCCACCTTCTCATCAGAAGTCGATCCTTGAAGAAGAAACCCGTCCCTTCCTCCAATGCATCAACATTATCAGGAGCCTCAGAAATACACTTAATTAAACTAGGATCAGTAGTCTGTACAACACTTAAGGGCAATGACTCAGACTCAGCAGCGAGCGGGCGAGAACCTAGTAGCTTGATCTCTTTTTCCCGATTGATCAGAATAAAATGGAGTCATAGCTACTTCGGCCTCACTCTCGACAACTGGTTCACTGGAGACAAGCGGGCAAGGTACAGATAGTTCAGCCTCCTCACCTTCACTTTCCTTGTGGTTTAGGTTCGGCGGGGCTTCTACTACGGCCTCACTCTCATCATCCAGTCGAGTCATAAAGGAATCCTCAAGATCCACCTCCCACTCCTTTACTGAAGGGGTCCTGGTCTTGGGAACAGCAACCTCAGTGAAGACAGGATTACTCTCACCTGTTTGTCCCATTGATCTAGTTACAACACAAGCAGGGTAAATAATATCATCATCTGCTTCTGGTTGAGCTAATACATTATTGGGTTTAGTTAACATGATGGGACACTTGGGCCCTACAACCTTTCGGTTGCCAAAATCATTACCTAGAATAATGTCTACCCCAGGAATGGACAGTTGTTTACTTACACCAACATTACACCATCCTGAAGTATAGTTAGAATCAAGGTTAACTTGCATTAAGGACACCGGTTGCACACTACCTGCAATACCTTGGAGAAGCACAACTTCACCAAGATCTCGGGTGTCAACATCCGCAAGTACATTCCGGGTAATAAGAGACTGTGAAGCTCCAGTATCACGGAGTAATTGAACAGTCTTATGTCTACCATTATTACATAATAAGGTACCTGTGGAAATATATGGTTTAAATTCAGCCATCCAATGGGGATTGACTGTAGTACATGGAGAATTATTAGTTTGCAATCCTCTACTCATAATAAGACCAGTTGGCCGTAATTCAGGATACAAACTATAGCAAGAAGCAATCACATGTCCCCTTCTCTTACAATGTGTACAATGCTTGACAGTGGACACACTGGTAAAACCAACTGCCGGTTTAGAATTAGCATTACTAGGCTTAGATGATCCTGGCAATGGAGTAACAATCTTAGGGTTAGTAAGAGAAGAGTTCACGGGAGTAACTGTCGCACCAGGAGGAGACTTATACTGATAAGGAGTTCTGTGAGCATTATAATTTACTCTACGACTAGGCTTAGGTGAAGTGGCCGTAAATTGGGCCTTAGTCAACAACTCGTGCTCATCAGCGAGCTTTGACAGCTCATACATATCTGTTACATTCTTTTGTTCTGCCATAAAAGTAGACAACTTATCTGGGAGACATGACAATACTTCTTCCATGATAAGAAGATTCTTTAGAGCATCAAACTCAGTTACTGAAAGTGACTTTAACCATCTGTTGCAAAAATTCGTCTTCTGACGAGTAAAATCTGCTATTGTCTGATCACTTACCCTCCTTAGGTTCCGAAACTTCTGCCTGTGTGCCTCTGGATTTAATTGATACGCATTTAAGATGCTTTTCTTTACAAATTCGTAATCAAAACTATGAGCGTCAGGTAGGGATGTAAAAACCTCCTGACTACGCCCCTTAAATTGAGACTGCATAATGGCTACCCACTGATCCCTTGGCCAGTTCATACTGATGGCAATTTTATAAAAATGTGCAAAGGATCCTCCTCAGGATCCTCCTCATTGAACTTGGGCAACTCTATATACTTATTCATCCTGATGGGATTATTATCACTATTTGTTGAAACATTACTAGTATTTCCATGCCCAGCTGCCATACGCTGTGATTCAAGCCTGAAGTTAGTGTCAGCCATTTGTTGTTGAATCTCTAATTGTTGCTTTTTTGTGGCTTCTAGTTGCAACTCAATTAAACATCTTCTATTTTGTGCCTCAAGTTCTAAACGCCTAGTCTCAAGCTCCCTCTGCTGAGCTTCAGCCTCTAATCTTTTCTGTTCCTTTTGAGCATCAAGCTTAGCATATGCTATTTGCGCTTCTAACTCAAGACGCTTTAACGTCATCTGATCACTCGACTCCTCTCTTAACTCCTCTAGAATTTCTTCCTCTAACTCCCCATTCTCAACAAAATGTGTCACAATGACTTTCACAAGTTGGGCTTTAACCATTCTATTGTTGGCGGTCAAATCCAAATGATTTGCCATTTGTACTAACTCAGTCTTTTTTAGGCTCTTAATCCCTTCAAAGTCTGGGTGAGCCAACAACGACACAACTTGCTCCTCCATAGTTACTAACACTTGGCACTTGGTTCACAACAATAATTAAAACAATGGCACTGCACTACACTTCACTGTAAAATTGTCACCACACTGAAAATTCGCTTGGCCTCACTGCACAAACAAAATATATAGGATGACTTACCTCAAAATCGTGAAACGTTGTTACTTGACTCACAGGAAGGCTTGCTTGGCACATGGAATAGTTCTTAAGAAACACACAGACACTTGACACACTGGTACCTAGGAAGGCAAGGTTAGATTAGCACAGTTAAGTTTAAGTGGGAACAATATTTCCCGGCACAGGCCCCCATAACTCTTTGTTACCTATCAACTCGTGACCCTACAACAGCCAACTTTAAAACAGGTCTAGGGTTACTAAAACTGCTGTTCACAAGAGCGGGTCACCAGTATAACCCCTTAATAATTAATGAGCACTTTGTTAAAACTTTCCTTTAGGACTGAAAGAATACATATAAAACTTATATATAAATATATTACATAAATCTCAATAGCAAACAGATGATTAATTTATCACAAATATATCAAATTAAAATATTACTGTCTCTCTCGGAAATTAATATAATATTATTATATGTATGGTTATGACAGAACAATAATGTAAAACTTAACTCCACAAGATGTTAACTTTCTGGTTCTGGATCAGCTACTCACTTATACATACTTGGATCATATACGCGGGAGTAAAAATCATTGTCTTGCCCCGCGAAGAATTTGCCAAAGTTACAATATTTATTAATTCTACAATGGAGCAATACATTGTGACAAGAGTAATCTTAAACTAACGTAATGAATGGTCAATACATATTGGTATACAAAAATAAGGTAATATTTGCTTTACATAGTAATTAAAATACACATACAAAGGGGGAATGATGGCATGCTCACCCAGCAACGAACTATCCCACGACAATTTGCCAGATACAGTTCACACAATTATTATTCACCTCTTACCCACATATGATCACATATAAATCATTAGTTCCCGTGGGAAACTTGAGTACACAAAGAAATAAAACAATCATTCCCACGATACGTTGGGCCTAATGCCAACAATGTAACATGAAATTATTTTACATAGAACATATAAGTATATCAATATACATACTTGTAATTTACACACAATTATAAAGGTACATATTAATTTATTTAATTACATATCTTATAGAGGTACGTAACAAAGACATGTTTAGCACTCCAATAAACAACATGAAGGTGGAAGATCCAGACAATTTCTTTATGCGGGATATTCAAACCCCTGTAAATATAACTGATATCAAAACGAGGGCACTAAATTTTGAAAGAGAAATTGAAAACATGCCCATGCACTCGGACCCAGGTCCAGACTCATGGAATTCAATATTTATAAAGAAATGCAAAGCGCCGGTAGCACAGGCTATAGTGTGGCTATAGGCTATAGCACAGGTATAGTGTGGAGGAAGAGCTTGGACACGGGGAGATACCAGATGCACTTAAAGAAGCAGACATAGCCCCTCTACACAAGGGAGGGAGCAAAGCATTGGCAAAGAATTATAGACCAGTTGCACTAACATTGCACATCATAAAAGTATTTGAGAGAGTGATTAGGAGTCAGGTCACCAATTTCATGGAGACCAATGACCTTCACAACCCAGGCCAACATGGATTTCGAGCGGGAAGATCGTGCCTCTCACAGCTACTTGAGCACTACGACAAAGTCACTGAGGCATTAGAAGAAAAACAGAATGCTGATGTGATATACACGGACTTCGCAAAGGCTTTCGATAAATGTGACCATGGCGTGATAGCACACAAAATGAAGTCAATGGGAATAACCGGTAAAGTAGGACGCTGGATACTCAGTTTTCTGTCAAACAAGACTCAGCGAGTAACGGTCAACCATATAAAATCTAGTCCAAGTGCAGTTAAAAGCTCTGTACCTCAGGGTACAGTCCTTGCACCGCTGCTTTTCCTTATTCTCATATCAGATATAGACAAAAATACAAGTCACAGCTTCGTATCATCCTTTGCAGATGACACAAAAATCAGTATGAAAATTATCTCTGCTGAAGACACTGAAAAACTTCAAGCTGATATTAATAAAGTTTTCGACTGGGCATCAGAAAATAACATGATGTTTAACAGTGATAAATTCCAGGTACTCAGGTACGGTAAAAATGAGGACCTTAAACATAATACAGTGTACAAAACACAATCAAATGTACCCATAGTAGGAAAACAGCATGTAAAGGATTTGGGAATAATAATGTATGACGACTTAACGTTTAAGGAGCATAACCAAGCAAATATTGCGACAGCCAGAAAAATGATAGGATGGATTACGAGAACTTTCAAATCCAGGGATCCCATCACAATGGTTGTACTCTTCAAGTCACTTGTGTTGTCCCGTCTTGAGTACTACTCAGTACTCACTTCCCCCTTCAGAGCAGGAGAGATTGCTGAAATAGAGGGAATACAGAGAACATATACGGCACGCATAGACGCAATAAAGCACCTAAATTATTGGGATCGTCTCAAAGCCCTCCAAATGTACTCACTAGAAAGAAGACGAGAGAGATATCAAATAATATACACGTGGAAGATACTGGAGGGCCAAGTACCAAATCTACACAGTAAAATAACAACGTACTGGAGTGAACGATATGGAAGAAAATGTAGAATAGAACCAGTGAAGAGCAGAGGTGCCATAGGCACAATCAGAGAACACTGTATAAACATCAGAAGTCCGCGGTTGTTCAACGTCCTCCCAGCAAGCATAAGAAATATTGCCGGAACAACCGTGGACATCTTCAAGAGGAAACTAGATTTATTCCTCCAAGGAGTGCCGGACCAACCGGGCTGTGGTGGGTATGTGGGCCTGCGGGCCGCTCCAAGCAACAGCCTAGTGGACCAAACTCTCACAAGTCAAGCCTGGCCTCGGGCCGGGCTTGGGGAGTAGAACTCCCAGAACCCCATCAAACAGGTATATAATATTGATAATTAACTGAAAGATCGTTCTAATACACATTAATTTTTATCTGTGTGATTACTTAGTCCTAAGGGGGTGATTAATTTTAATTCTTGCCTGTACACACCATGAGATTATACTGGTGACCCACCTTGAGATTGTAGCATCGGTAACTGTCCCTAGACTACAATATTTTGTTGCTGTACGAGTCACGAGCATTAATGTACGGTTTGTAACACCCCCCCTCCATGGGGACTGGACCACCAGTGGGCTTAGCCCCCCCATGGGGACTGGACCACCAGTGGCCTAAGCCCGCCCCATGGGGACTGGACCACCAGTGGCCTAAGCCCCACCCATGGGGACTGGACCACCAGTGGCCTAACCCCCCCCCCCTCCCATGGGGACTGGACCACCAGTGGCCTAACCCCCCCCCCTATGGGGACTGGACCACCAGTGGTCTAAGCCCCCCGAAGGGGACTGGACCACCAGTGGTCTAAGCCCCCCCGAAGGGGACTGGACCACCAGTGGCCTAAGCCCGCCCCCCATGGGGACTGGACCACCAGTGGACTAAGCCCCCCCCATGGGGACTGGACCACCAGTGGCCTAAGTCCGCCCCCCGTGGGGAATGGACCACCAGTGGACTAAGCCCCTCCCCCCCATGGGGACTGGACCACCAGTGGACTAAACCCCGCCCCCCCATGGGGACCGGACCACCAGTGGACTAAGCCCCCCCTCCCCATGGGGACTGGACCACCAGTGGACTAAGCCCCCCCCCCATTGGGACTGGACCACCAGTGGACTAAGTCTGTCCCCCATGGGGACTGGACCATCAGTGGAGTAAGCCCCCTCCCCATGGGGACAGGACCACCAGTGGCCTAAGTCCGCCCCCCCCTGGGGACTGGACCACCAGTGGACTAAGTCCGCCCCCCCCATGGGGACAGGACCACCAGTGGACTAAGTCCGTCCCCCATGGGGACTGGACCACCAGTGGACTAAGCCCCTTCCCCATGGGGACTGGACCACCAGTGGACTAAGCCCCTTCCCCATGGGGACTGGATCACCAGTGGTCTAAGCTCCCCCCCCCATGGGGACTGGACCACCAGTGGCCTAAGCCCCCCTTCTCCATGGGGACTGGACCACCAGTGGCCTAAGCTCCCCCCGCCATGGGGACTGGACCACCAGTGGCCTAAGCCCCCCTTCTCCATGGGGACTGGACCACCAGTGGCCTAAGCCCCCCTTCTCCATGGGGACTGGACCACCAGTGGCCTAAGCCCGCCCCCCTGGGGACTGGACCACCAGTGGCCTAAGGCCCCCCCCCCCCATTGGGACTGGACCACCAGTGGCCTGAATAAATGATCGGGCAGATGTTTGACTGAAGCGCCTTGCTATTTACATTATCCTCTCTCTTATTCTCTTATTTTGTCTGCTTTCTTCCATGAATATTTCTTTCTCTTCCCTTTTTCCATTGTGCTCTCTTTTTTCTTCTTCCTTTCCTCCGTGACTTTATCCATCCATACCTTTCAGGCTGTGGATATCATGGCGTCACATCTAGACCATGGGGAATTCTTTCTCTCATCCCTCCATCGCTCTCTTTCCCGTCCCCTCTCTCCCTTCCACTCCCCTCTCTTCGTGCCTGATGGAGTGAGTTGCAGTTGATGAGTTGAATATACAGTCGTTGACCGGGTGTGTATGCGCGGGAGAGTGGAGCGAGGGGCCTTTGTTTGTGTGTGCTTACATGTGCTCACCCACATGTGCTGGCTAGCGCAAGTAATGCTAGTTGGTTTTATTGCTCTGTTCACAAAATGTGATATATATATATATATATATATATATATATATATATATATATATATATATATATATATATATATATATATATATATCAAGTAAATATAAAGTAAATATATATGTGTACATACAAAAGAATGGGAGTGGTAGGAGAAGATAATATTAGTGTTCAGTGAGAAACCACAAGGTCTCCTCTGAATACTTTTTATTTTCTTCTCCGAGGCTATGGGTCCCCACATTGGCACCAGAGGTGGTACCCTCACAAACTTTATATATATATATATATATATATATATATATATATATATATATATATATATATATATATATATATATATATATATATATATATATATATATATATATATATATTTTTT